>NC_142611.1:16065606-16368636 GCF_059453375.1 Lepisosteus platostomus
AAAGGCTTTTGAGATTTACTATGATTGCTCATGGTTTCCTTCCCAGGGGATGTGGTACCTCAAGGGATAACATTGCCTTTTTCACCTTTCTCTCTAGAGTAATGCAACACCCTGCCTCCTGGGATCCTTCCCAAAAGCCATAGAAGTAATCAAGACTTAAACACTTAAGAAAAACCATTTGGGGGAGAAAAGGACTTGTGATGAGTGAAAAAATACAAATCAAATGTAGCATCAAGTATTTTATTACTCGCATTCCCACAAAAGCTTAAAATAAATTATATGTGAGAGTATATTATCTGTACTGTATGTAGAGACAGGCAACCCAGCAAAGTATTTGATTTCTGCTAAAAATACACTATTTCATGTGTTCCTAGAAATGTCTTGGCTCCTTCAGTACCAAGACATTTCCATTTATATAAATACTGCCACCAGAGGTAGTAGAGCTTAAAAAAGAAAATAACCTGGGTAAACAAGGGACTCCAAGTATCAGGAAAGTAATGGCTTCCACACAGATGAAGCTCATGCATTATTTACAGAGATAACATCTCAGAATGCTTCGGTGCTGGTTGCCTATAATTCTGGCTTGTGTGGCTGCAAGAGGAGACCTCAATGACTCTGAAAGAGGGTGATTGTTGGGGGCCATCTGGCATTGGCAGACATGCATTAATTCAAAGTGCAAGCCAAACCAGGTGAGCAAATAGAGATAAATTGACCAATAACGTCATCCTGGGGTGTGAGCAGCTAGTTTAATCGAAATTGGTCTGCTGAGATCCTATAGTCAGGCTGCAGTTTACAAAATGCTCAACACACCTCATTCCATGTTCTCAGCAAATGGACAAGTGATCCACCTTAAACAACTCTAGACCCCTCAATGCTTGGTTCCAACACTGAAGGGATCTGGTGGTTCCATAATGTTGGGAGGCATTCATTCCCTTTGGAGGCAAGGTCAATGATATTTGCTCATTAATGGTACAGTCTTTACAATGACTTTACATTTGTGTTTCCATTATTTGTCCACCAATTATAATCACATCCCCTTAATAAACCTAAAAAATCTAAGCTTTTTCATTCTGTTAATTTTCTCTAATTTGCAGGCAGGGAAAGACCTCATATAGCACTGTATTGTACATGATTTGGCTGTGCTCAATTTATGCTCTGGGCCCAGCCCCAGAAAGGATTATAAAATGCTACTTTCTCTTCTGCCAGACAGACAAAGCGAGTCAAAGGAATTTAAAGCGATTGCTGCCTTTCCCATCTTAGCATATCAAATCAATGGTACCTCCCTTCTAGAGAGATGCTCTGCCAGGCCTACTGAGTTAGTTAAAGATACATTTAAGCAATCAATAGCACGCACAGGTGTGTCAGATGCTTTAAAGTAAACATGCACCTGTCTCTGTGTTCAGGTAAGGCACTACAATAGTCAAGATAAAGAATGCCTGTCCTGTTCTCAAATGAATTTATTGCAGCAAAAGAAAAGAAAAAAAGAAAAGGCTTTTATTCTCTAAAGTTCTTTTGTGCCATTTACATAAGTGTTTTTCATTCAATTAGAAATAAAAGCATGCTTTTTATTAAACACTGTATAACTAGTGTCATTGTACCACTCACATATTTGGATACATTCTTTAATTTCTCCCTGGAGTCTCTCCATACCTGTACTGTTATTAGTCTTATATGCACAATACAGTATATGTTAACGCTAGACCTGATATACTGTAGAGGCAAAAACAGCATTATTTGATTTGATATCCACATTTTCTTCATAAAAAGAGAGCAGGGTAGTGGAACTCAACTATGACTTAAACATCTCAGTTTTTAGGCAGGGACAAGCAGGGCAGGAACTCCCAGCTCATACAGTACATCATTGACATGTGTACTATAGCAGCTGCCTTGACTAAATCATTACCCCCAGCTTTGTGTTCGTTCAGCTAACAGTAACTAGGGCATTCATACCGTCATCCAGTGCCCATGTCTTGATACTTCATGAACATCAGCACATCTTGCAGAAAGCTGAGAAAAAAAACAAATAGAAGAGCCACCAAACCTTTTGTCATACACTATGAAGCAAGTGACACTATCTGTAAAGGAGATTTATGCACTCCTGCTGCGAAATTTATGAGCGACAGCTCCACAGTAGGGGAGGCAGGCTAAGAAATTGCTTTCAGAAAAATCAGATTTGAATGATTTATTTCAATGTACACCAAGGATGTATGGAATGTTCAATCTGTTTGTTTGAATGAAACAATAATTTCAAACACTTGAAAAGTCCATCTGTAGATAAGGCTTTAAAGTATTTGTAGCACCTTGTGCTGAGTTTATTTATTTTTTCCACAGAAACGCAATGCATAAATGTATTACAATTGATTTTTTATTAAATATATTTAATGTAATTTTACAAATACACAACTTGTACACAAACGGTGGGGATTCCTTCAATTACAGTATATATATATACAGTATTTAAGCAGGTACTGTTAATCTATTTTATTACCTTTTGATAGTATACGTTTAATTGCATATTTTGACAGTTCTTGCTCTGTCAAATCCTTGGAACTGATCAACTTTAAATTTTTTGACTTCATACAACATGTTATATGTGGTTTTTAAAGTAACCTTTAATTTCATGGGACAACATAAGCTCAGTATGGGTAAGCAGAAAACTAATATTTGTGTTACAGACACAAAACTAGGGCTTGCCCATTGTATTTTAATGGTTTCCACATTTTCATACTGAAGCTCATACCAATCGCATACTGTATGTTGCCGTATGGATCAAGTTTTGAAAATAGGAGCAAAACATAGTACTGACCATATTAGTGACTAAAATACTCTGCATATATATGTTATTATATGTACTGTAGTATAGACTATTGTAATTAATAGGAGCCAGAGTGCAAGAAAAATATTCATATCGTATAAAGGTTTGATTATTCAGAGTTTTGTATTATATTATAAATACTGTATACAGTGTTGTATTGTCTTCAATATTCTATGTATTTTCATAAGATTTTAGTAAGTAGGAACATTACATTGTCAATGAAAAACTAAGCATCTTAACACATATAATGGACAAGATAAAGTAATGAGATTTGATTTCATAATACTACTTTATATGAACATAATAATGTTTGCAGGGGAATCGGGTTATCATATAAAAGTCGTTAAATAAAATAAACACTTTCAAATTCTTATTCTGTAATGACAAAAATGTTCAAGGCAGTACAGAAATGAAACTTAAAAGAGTTTAAGAGCTCTGGGAGCTCTGTAGTTGAATCATGAAAGTCAAATCCCTTAGAAGCCTTGTTCTGCGCAATTCATTTAATAACTGAATCCCAAAGAAGCACCTCTTCACTCAGGATGACTAGCAATGCATTTTTTCTTCAGATTTGCCAAATAAAAATCATCTTGATAAAAAAAATGCCACTTGGTGAATACTGGAAAAACAAAGGAAACATCATAATGAAATTTAAAAAAGTTTAGGGGATTAAAAGTTATGCTGGATATCAGTTTAACCCAAAATGAAAACTGCTTGTTTCTCCAAAGGGAAAACGATACTACTGTATAAATCTTATACACTCTATATATCATGTATAAACAATTATAAGTAAACATATATTTACACCTTTATATTTTTAGAAAGGATAACAGTTATGTTTACTTCCTTAGCAAAATACCTTTTGCAGATGAAATCAGTAAAATTTCGTCCTCTATGCATTTATAATATTAATGGGGTGGGGTTGTTGAGAACTGCACTTTCCAGGCCCACATTAGAAATTGAACACACACCTTGAGATGTTTTGTTGGTGAGTACTGTATGTATTCTCTGGACAGCAGAAGACAGGCCCTCATCAACATCAAGACCCAAGACAAAACAGAATAAAGGTCATGTGTCTACAATAACCTGATTCTGCTGTCTGTCTATATCTACTGTATAATGGGAAGGGGATAAATACAAATTTGTCCTGTAAGCCTTTGGGACTGAGGGTCATATCTTGCTTTTATTGCAAATGGGCAAGCGATAAATTGGAGAAAAACACATTTTAGTGTTACTACAAAATGTTAGTCAATTCAGCCAGAATAAACTACGAAAATAGCCTGGAGAACTGCAATCACTTTTAGGCCTTCTGGATGCTTTTTGTTGTCATATTTTATAGAAAAGTCATATACTGTATGCACAGCAAATACTTTTTTGCATTGCTCTACTCTTATCATATTTTCTCATTTATTTTAACAGTTAATTTCATTAGATCTTTATTTGTAGAAATAACAGCCCCTCATAAATGTTAGTTGCTGTGATCACATTTCTGAAGATTCTAATAAATGTCAAACAAAGATTGCTTAATAAAAGGTTTGGTTTATTCTCACCAATATTCAGCTGTATTGCATTAAACATTCAGTTCAACAGAGAAATAGTGAGGAAGAGATTTCTGTTACATCTGATTGTCCGTTAACTTACAAATTACATTTTTTTCATCCCCCAAAACAAATATGAGAAATAATTGCTATATAAATGTGTTTTTTAGATTTTCTGACTTTTTAAAGTAATTTTAATCAATACAATCATGTATTGTAAATTGTTCCTGTCCTTTTTATCATAAACATACAAGCTTTTTATATCATGTGTTATAAATACTGTATACTGAATAAATTTGTTAAAGCATACAAAACACAACAAACATAATAAGCAATTGACCTACCTATATGGGCATTATTGATATTACTGTATTTTAAACCTAGTATTTATTTTATGTTGTTTATTCTTTTGCATTTTACAGACCTTTTTTAACATATTGTTAGCATTTGAGTGATTTTATTTAAATTATTGTATTTAAAAAATGTGCTGAAGCATTTGAAATATAAACACTTATCATAAGCAGTTTGCTTACTGTTATTGTGGGGGAAGTCCAATATTCCCGATTTCACAGACAAAATTCCCCTTTAGCAGATTCTGTTCATTAAATCCAATTCCATTAAAGAGAAGTCTGTTAAACAGAGGTGTAATAAAGTCATTATAATAGCAGAAAATCTAGCAGTGGAGACCTCTGAGTAAATGGTTGATGCTCATCATATACTGTACATACAGCAGTACCTACCCTACGGATAGAAAGTCTACATCCCCTTGAACTTTTTTCACATTTTGTTTTGTCAGTTTTTTTAATGGGAAACGTTATATAATCAAAACTAAAATATAATGAGTCTCCAGCTCCCTGAGTTAATATTTGGAGGAATATTTGATCATTCTTCTCTACAAAACTTTTAAATCTCTGTGTTGGTCCTTGGTGAGCATTGGGTTGCAGCAATCTTCAAGTTGTGCTTGAATGAATTTGATTAGAATGAATGAATGGATTCTGACTAGATCATTGAAAGACATTTACCTTTTTGTTCCTTAGCCACTCCAGTGTAGGTTTTGCTGTGTGACTTGGGTTGTTTTCATGCTTAAAGGCGAGCTTCATTTCCAGTTTCAGCTTACAGCAGGTTCGCCTCAAGAGCATTTCTATATTTTTCTCCTCATTTTCCCTTCTATCCTGAAAAGTGCTCCATAACATGCTGGTGAGAAAATCCTCATAACATGACGCTGCTACTACCATTCTTCAGAGTAGGGATGGTGATCTTTGGGTAAAGTGCTATGATGGGTTTATGCCAAACATAATACTTTGCATTTTGGCCTGAAAGTTCCATTTTAGTTTCATCCAACCACAAAACTTTGCAACATTTGTAATACAACTTTAATATTTTGGTGCTGTTTTTTTTCTTCAGTTATGGCTTTATTCCTGCCCTCCTGCCATAGAAGCCAGGTCTGTGGAGTGTTTGGAATATTGTTGTCAAAAGCACACTTTTACTAGTCTTGGCTGTAATAGCCTGTAGCTCTTTCAATGTTGCTCATGTCCTCTTTGTAACCTCTCTGATCTCAGATCCGATCAGTTGTATTCTTGCTTTGTCATCCAGTTTGGAGGGATAGCCTGATTTAGGTAGGGTCAGGATGATGCCATACAGTACATCTTCCACTTCTTAATCATTATCTTGACCATGCCAAAGGATATTCAATCCCTTTGAAATTATTTATACTCACCCCATGATCTGTGTCTTTCCACAAATATTGGAGTTACAGTATTATTAAAGCTGCTTAGAGCTTGAGTCCCTGCTTTGAAATTCATTTCATACATAGGAACTGCTCAATTTATACTGGAATCATGTGAATTATTACAAGATGTGGGGTAGGATACGGAGATATATGAAAAAATAATAATTCCATAATATAAGGCAACAAAAGGAGAAGATTTGAAAGGGGGTGTAAACTTCATATAGACCTGTATATAGTAACTATTGATTGTGTTGAAGATGTCTTGCAGAACAGTATACAGTACATACTGTATCCTTTAACCATGTAATGAGTAATTTTTTGCCAAGCCTAGCCTCTACTCATTGACCCCATTAAAAGGAGATGAATCCATTTGAAAAATTAGGATTTGAAATTGATATCTCAACAGCATTAGTTTATTGCTGGATTTACTGCCAGGAAAGCCAATGAGACTTTGAGATGAGATAAAGCCCTTAATTCAGAAAGGATTAATGAGCAGGCTTTATGTCTGTGACTCAATAGGTAACATACACGTTACACCTCTGGGTCAAAACCCACATTTAAAAGTTGACAGAAGGGATAAACCTAGCCATTCTTTCATTAGGCCACACTTCACAATTGGAAAAGCAATGGGAAATGTACAGCACAGATGACATCTTTTGAATGGCACATTAATCTCCTGAGCATTTTGCAGAAATTTAGCATTGAAGAACTAGTGTCAAGAATTAAAATGAAGTATGCATGTGGGTTATCAGAGTAAATCCTCAAGATCAAACAGAGCTTCTGTTTCTCACATTGAGAGGTTTGATGTGTAAACATTTTCACAAAAGTAAGCGTTGTATGCCTCTGTTTGCTAAAACTAACATTGCACAAAGAACAATTTTTATTCCAACAAAGCAGAGAAGAAAAACGTTACTTGCAATATGGTACTTTAATCCAGTTCTTTAAAGAAAGTACTCAGTTTCAAAAGAATTGAAATTGAACAGGACAGAAGGACCAATTGAATGGAAGGTTTTTAAATGAGTTTTTGTATTATTGCAAAGCTTTGTTACCATGCTGTGAGCCTGAAGATAAATCTTTAATTTTTCTGACAATTAATTCTTATTACTATATGCTTCTAACGTGAAAACCATGTGAAATATATAGTGAATAAAATGGGCTTGCAAAAATGATTTTAAGAATGTTATGGATAAACATCTTGTCATGGTTAGCTTCTGCTTTGCTGCTCTTGGGCCCTCAGTTTGATGCCAGCCTGGGGTGTGGAGTTTATATTTTCTCCCAATGTTTTTTAAGGTCCTCCAGTTTTAACTAGGGTCTGAATTGACCCATGTACTGTACTCTATGCCTGTGTAAGTGAATGTGTGTACAGTATGCCCTGCGATGGACTAATATTTCATTCAGGATGTAGACTTACATAGTGCTACTGTGCCTGTGGGGTCAGGCTCCAGTTTACTATGACTCTTTATACACATTTATAAGTATATAGAAGTGGATAATCAATATACAGTAGATGGGTGAAACTTATTATGTTAGTATGCAGCTGTAAAAAATATAAAGGTTTTATGAACACATCTCAAGCCAACAACAGAGGACTCCTTATGGGATTATTACTGCAGAGACTACAAAATACAGAAGAGGGGAAACAAGACAATGATGGAACATGATATAGCATTGATGCATTTACTGCAAAAAGGAAAAAAAAATCTGAAAGATGATGCTCTGAGCCTTATCTAGTGGCATCTGTCATCAAGAGTGGAAGATAAATTACTAAAATTCTTTAGGTTAATGCTAATGATACACTTAACACAAACTGTTAAATGATGCAGTGCAATAATGAACATCACTAAAATAATACCGTTGAATGGCCAGACAAATTATGATTAATACAATGATTACACTAATTACCTTTGGAGCACTGTCTGGAGGACCGTTTTAATGGTGCAAGCCATCAGACTACTCTGTTATTAAATGCATCTCAAAAAATTAAGAAAGTTACATCTATAATTAAAAGTAGGGTCAACAAGTTAGAAACCCCTTTACTGTATTAGCATACAGAATCTGGGAATACTACTATATATTACCAGAGCTACATCTTACATTTCAGATTATCAAACCATGATTCTATTCCCAATAATTCAAAAAGGGCCCATTCACTCCACTCCTGTCACTCAATTTACCCTTCTTTTGTATTATTAGAAAGTCGATGGGCTATCTTGGAAACTTTAACCATTCTTCACTCCCTGATAAATGTATATCTGAAACAAAAGAGGACAGATCAAGAATGAAAACTCAAGTTGCCCATCATATCCCCAATTAAAAACTTAATCTTTTGTAAGGAGCACCTCTATCTAAAGATGATGGCTCTCAAATGCTAAGACTAAGAAGCCACTCCATCATTTAACCTTTTAAGGCATGATTAATCCAATCATCCTTCCATCAGTTTAGCTACTGAGGCTCCAGTGTCCAATGAAAATCCTCATTATGATGCTCTAAAAAGAAATAAGATTTACTGTACAGCTCATTATAAGAGATTTCATTTAATGAAATTGTGGTTAGGTCCCAGTGCCTTTAGCTTTGCCTGTAGTTGAGAAATAAAAAATGCTTTTTAATTCCAAATGGCATGAATGTTATAGGGGGAGATGGTGCTGGTAGCAGAGTCAAATACAGTAAAACTGAAATAAATAGAACATGCTGTCACAATCAGTTAATAACGAAAGTTTGGGATACAGACAGACTTTGATTTTTACAAATTCTGGGTTTAAATGTGGGTTGCTGGCCCAATCTAATCCAACATTCACTGTACTAATACTCTGTTCCACCCCATTCACCACCACTAATGCAACCGTTACTTGGCTGTAGGAGATTCACAATCACTTGCTAGACAGTCACCCCACTTGTCATGTGGGTAAAGCCAAAAATCTGAACATTTTAAATATCCCAAATTATTCTGGTTTAATCTCAATCTTATGATAATTATTGGATTTGTGTACATAATATCAATTTTACTTTTTCTATGCTTACAGTGCTACATGTATCAAATCTATTACCTTGTGGGCTACTTTCATATGTTAACACCTTCAGCTTAATATCTGTTACTGGTGTTGTGTAGAGCTCACTCAGTTATTTCTGACTCATCTCCTGGCCTTATAGCCAGTCTTTGAATGTCACTGTCATTTTATACTTTACCACTTTCACATATAGAGTTTGTCTGTTACTAATTCTAACCATTTGTTGACTTGTTTCCCTTTTTTTCTATTAGATTTAATCACTATATGTGGAACAGAATATAATTAGTGATAATATAATAATGTAATTAGAATATAATTAGCGACTCTAGCTTGCAAAGAAAAACTTTATTTGTTTATTTATTTAATACTTTATTTACTGTATAACATGGACCTTAATATATTGTCATGGCAAAAAGGATTTTAAAGAAAAGATTCACAAACTATTTAATTCACATTTAATCTCAATTTAACAGTAACATTTCCTTATACTCACTAAAGTAACATTTTCAATACCAGGTACAAAGCCGCAAAAGTGTTCAAACCTTTCCTGTGGCGTCCGTTTTTCTGAAAATAAGAAATGATGCATTCACTTTTTTAAATGTACGACCTTATTCAAAACCTGAATACTCAAACTGAAAACTTCTAATGGTAAGTTAAGTTACAGTAAATGTCAGCAAACACTAAAGAGAAAGTTCTGAAGTATGTTGATTGCATACAGGTAAGCACTTACTGTAGATGTGAACTTAATACTTGGTGGAAGCACTTTTGGCAGTTGAGTAGCAAAAACTTTTGGGTAGGTCTAAACCAGCTTTGCACAGTGGCATGTTCATATTTTCGCCCATTTGTCTTGACAACTTCACTTCAGCACTCTCAGGACGCTTGTAGATTATTAGGTTCTCTCCACAATTCTCAATATTATTTGAGTTAGGACTTTGAATTTCTTACTCTACATCTTAGGTCTTGTGCTTTTTTGTGTTTCATTCTCATGCTGAAATATTATTTTGACTTGGTTTTAGGCCTGTAGCAGGTTTTCCTCTATGATTTTCCTGTACTTTGCACCATTCATTTTCCCCTCAGTCTTGAAAAGTTTCTCGGTTTAGGATAGTGTCGAGTGGGTGATGCCTTGTATTGTTTGCACTAGATGGAATTTTTTTTTCCCATAACAGCCATTGAATGTTAGCTTTTTCAAAGTCCCTGTGCTCACCCGATCTAGGCAGTGTCTGGGTAATTTGATACCACCTCCACTTCTTAACGATCAGCTTCTTAGTCGGGGATATTCAGTGTCTTAGAATTTATTTATACCATTCTCTTGGTTCGTGGCTTTCTACAACTTTATTCTGAGCTGTTTTGAAAGGTCTGTGGTCTTAATATTGTTGAAAAATGAGTGAAATTTATAATATGATCTAAGAACCTTACAAAGACACATACTGTATTTATTTTAAAATCATATAAATCACTATTATTGCAGAGAGAGATCTAAGGTAATTTGGTGCCCCTAAATTAATTTAAATTTTGCCATCTAAATTTTAAGTTTGAATGATTAAACAGCCACGACTTTTCCATTTTTCTTTCATATTATTTATTACTTCTTCCTGTTTTTTTTTGCTTTTTGTGAAGTAGGCTGTGTGTATAACAAATGTTAATTGCAACCTCATGATGCAAACCTCACCTTCAAAGTGCCAACTTAAGAATCAATGATGTTCCATAGATTCTTAATGGCATTTAATTCTGATTCCAGTGGATGTAGTGGTGTGCCACATGAAGTCAAGTACAGATTACTAGAGACACTTGAGACCAATTCTAGTGCTAATCCTAAAATGTCTAAAGAGAACATACTGTATCTAGAAACTGCTTGGACCACAATGATACACTGTTCTTATTATAAGCTCCCGAGGCCTGACTGACAGTTACAGTAAGTCACAGTTAGTCACTGGCCAACATCTTCTGTGCAGTTGTACGACCACAGATGACTCCTTTCAGTTCTGACAACTGTTCTTCACAAGGACAAAACTAAGCATTAGACTTAAACTGTTTCCCTTCTTTCAAATACTATACATCTGTAATTAAAGAACATATGTTATCCTTAAATCGAAAGCAATCTCTTTTACTGAAGAATCGACATTTCATGAGTTGAACATAAAACATAACCAGGTGATTTGTGATCACCGGAAAATGCTCTGTCCAGTTATTAACAAGATTTTGAACTCTCTACAATGTCTTTTGGAAGAGAGGTCTATATAGTATATACTGTACCACTATCTTGAACATAAGCATTATACCTACCTTTTCTTCTCAACAGTTATAACATCCAAGAATTGTTGAAAAATTAAAAACACCATTCAGGTGTGGTTGGGTCAGAGTAGATCACAGCGGTATAAACGTTTTCACTGCTAATTTTAGTTCACTTTATCTTTTGGACTGAATTATAAAAAAAACGAATCTCTAAATGGACTGACTTTGACTTTGAATGATTTCATGTAACAAGACGATCGCCTAATTTTGTTGACTCTACACTTTCTGCCTAATGGAAACTAATCTGTAAACCCTTCACTCATGAAATTCTATGCCATTTCGTTTTCGTATAAGAAGCCAGCATATCAGTGTACGGGCAGCAGTGCTGCCTGTACCTCCACCATATCTCTATCAGCACACTCGCAGTGAAATATAACTTGTGCTGTAATAATCATCTTTAACTGTGCTAGAGAGAAATTCCCTAGCTGGATGATGCTGCTGCGCAATAAAAAAACAGTCTGACATGATATAGAATGTTATAGGTGTAAGCAAATGGCTAAGAAAATGGTATTCGGCAGTAAACCCAAGCCTATTCTCACTATCCTTTTTAGAACTATACAAAAGTAATGTATTTTGCCCAGAATTGTTTCTTTAAAGTCACACCTTCATTCAAAATAGGCAAGCCTCTTTGTTTCCATTTAAAATGTCTTTTTTTAGAAATAAATTCCCACTCTTAAACAATCATGTCAAATAGAGCTTCCTTATGCAGAAAAACACCATTTACTGAAAAATATGAAATAATGATATATAAAGATATTGTAACGCATACGGCCTCCATTGCTTGCTTACCAGAGTGGTGACGTCACCGCCCTTCCCTGTGAATAGCAGGGCCTGCAGCCGCTGGGCTGAAGGGAGAGGCTGGGTCCCTGTGGAGTTACGCCGGAGGCCCGGGTTCCAGTCCCCGATGGTGGGGGGCCGACCTGATGCGAGGGCGCCCACGTGAACCCCGTAGCGTTACAATATATTAAGTTTGGTAACAGCACCAGCTGATTTTTTTTAAAGCAGATACTTTTTCATGGCTATTGTGGTTCAGAACTTCATTACCCATCATCTACAGTATAAAGCCCTGGATAGCAGGTGAAGGTCAAGTCATAAGTGAGGATCCAGATACTCTGAACAGTGTGACCAAAGAAGTTCAATATGCCTGCAATCCTCTGGACTTACACTGACTCTGCCCACATCTGTCATACTATTTATTGTAAAGACCAGCCAGCTAGCCTCCTGCATCAGTACATTACCCGCTGTTGTTCCCATAAGTCTTTACTCTCTCTTACAGATGTCACATCCATTGTTTAATTGAGCAGTAGCACAATAACAGCTCTCCGTGACACATCTGCCAAAATTGTTCTTTTTTGAGGTTAGTATATTGCGTTTTATAGTTGTTGTTGTTGTTGTTTCTGTCTCTCATTTTTCTGAGGCAGTGCTATAGCAGACCCACTGACAGGCCATTATGAAAAAACGTCAAGCTTCAAGGAAAGAGGTCTTGACATGCACTGGCCCACATGTGAAAAGATTGGGAAAAGCCCACCTTACAACATGTATTGATTGATCCAGTTAGCACAAGGCTTCAGCCGCTCAGCTTTCACATGACTGAAGTGACAGACAGTGAGACTTCAGTGATAGCATATACATTTCAGCTGGAGTGACTGTTAGAAATTAATTCCAAGAGCACTATATACTCACATGACATTGGACACTATAGCAAAGAAGGAGAGAAATGTGTCTTGATTTTATAGATATTTTATTATCTTTAAAGTTCTTAAATGTATTTATGAAAAACTGAAACAATTTCCTTTTAATCCTGCTAATATTATACCATATACAGTACACTGTTCATTTTATCACTAGATCTAGTAAGTTTGACGCTCATGTCTTAATTTCTAGCATACTTACATTGAAAACAAACATCATTTATTGCTCACACCAGAAGAAGACTCCACGGCCGAAACGTTGTGTTTTCTTTCTTCTTTTTTTTCAGCATGGAATAAACCTTTACTTGTTCCTTTGCAGCCTCCACATGCTGACGGAGCTACCCACCTGAACTACTATCATTTATGACTCCAACACATTCACAACGTTATTACTGGCAAAATCTTTTTTGTACCAAAAACAGTAAGCTGACATTTTATTGAAAAGACATAACATTGGTACATTCTTTAGGCTTTAGGCTGCTTAACAGTTGTCATCAACAGGGCTACCCAAAAAGAGTATGCTGTAAAAGTCAAAGACTACCACCGTATGCAGTCTCCATTGGAAGCAACATAAGAAGTACATTCGTTTGTATTCCATTCCATGTATTCCATTTTCCATATAGAAAATAGACAAGCATGTCCCTGAGCTCTGGTCTATTAATCCTTTATGTCATACCTACTGTACAGTATATGCCATCCTAGATCACCTCACAAATGTTCCGTAAGTCTAAACTCTGGTAAGTAAACGTAGCATCCATGGCATACAGTTACTCACACATTCTACTCTCAAAAGACAGCCAGTGTTACATAAGCAATATGAAGACTTTGTCCTACTATAATAATGTCACATAAGGATGAACCTGCAGGTAAGGGCAGCAAGTTAGGCTCCAGTACTTGATCGGTGTAGTGATAAATGGTCAGGTATCGAGCAATCACAAAGCGGTGTTCTGTAGCAAGCACACACTCCTGCCCTGACCATCAAACATTAACCTCTCCATTGGTGAGGTGTTGTGACTCATGGTCTTCCGGTTAGTGGTCTGTCATTCACAAACTATGTTTTGCTGTAACACCTTGCCAGATTAGAAAATACCAGCTGTGAACAACCCAGACAGTGAGTGCTGGTGTCCTAACTTAGCACAGCCTCCAACATGTTGATTGCACAAGTAGGGGTTGGTCTCTTGATAAGAGGACTACTATACATTAATTCCTTTCTATGTTTTTCCTTCCAGATTTTCAACAGGCCTGGCATTCAACAGATTAAACTACATCATAAACTATGCCCCATCAACTATCTTACTAGCAAGGTAATTTAGTACTTTAGTATTAGCTGTAGTAGAAAATATTGTATTTTAACAAAGACACTGAATGTACAGTATCATGGTTAGTAATTAATGACAAACCAATGAAAATGATGCCAAAAACATTTAATAATTTAACAAAATCCTCACACTTTATTTTTTGAACACATAAATGAATAAACTGAGTTAGAGGTTTCTCTTCATTTTAAATCAATAATGATAGAGAATATATATATACTGTAACAAAATGCAGTACATGCTACACATGTAAAATGACAATTTACAGAATACCCAACACTATCATACTAATCACATATAGGAACACAGAATCTAAAGCCCTTTGAAACAGCCCTAAGACAACTTTTTAATTACAACTAGGATCCCCTAGTTGATAAATGTCATTATCGATTTGTGTTGGGCAGTAAAAAAACAACAACCGAAACATCACCTAGTGCCGTTCACAATTCTAAAATGCTTCAAAAAGCAAAGGCCCTCTTATTAAGGAACAGCTGCTGATGGTTTCATTGCACGGTGAACCATCAGAAAGAGCCTGTGCTTGTTGATTTATAGGGCTGTCATAACTGTTAAGGTGGTTGCTAGGTTGTCCAAATGGCCAAATAGAAGTGCTGCCTGGCAGTATCCCAAAGCATCTGTAAAGGTGAAATGGTTAAGGACAAAAAGAAAGTATGTGTAGAGAGAGAGGTTTTATCTGTACCTTCCAAGAATGTCTGTGTCACTAATGAGAGGGCATACCATACCCGAGATTTGAATGATGATACTTAATATTTTGGGAGTAGAGTGGTTTGTTTTTTTTAATGCACATCAATCAGGACAAGGTGCTTCAAGTGCACTATATAACAGAACTATTTTAAAAAAATGTTTGGAAAAATTGGTTAATCCCATCTGTCGTTTTTACGGGGTCTTTATTTGTTTGCTTGGTGGTAAACATCATAAAAATAACATTCAAATGTGATTTGCAAGAAAATAATGCAATATGCAGTATAAAATGTCATTCACGATAATGTCTTGCATATCTTATTAAACATTTAAAGGGTATAACTCTGCTTAATAAGTTCAAGTGATATACAATATGCGTTTCCCCAGTATTTCCAATGTCCAGTTTTGAGGGAGCTTGTCTGTCATATACTGTAAACTCCCTCAGAACAGAAGTGTTTCAGGCATGTTACAGACTGCTGTAAAATCACTCATTTGTATTGTTTTAGTTACAATTTCACAATTTGACAAATATGTGATTGAAAACCTCACATATTGTAGCAACCACTCTTAACTATTTTTGCCTTTGCTATTCAATAGAAAAACAACCTGCACATTGGCCATGACCTTTCGTCAATTCCCATTGGCTGTTTAATGTCACCGTGGCAAAGAAAGAAATACTGTACTTAAAAACCAGAGGGAACTATTGTCATATATGCTGTATTATGGCTATTTTATTTTATGTAGGGGAACTGTGCTATAAAAATGTATAGTGTTGCTGGGGGCAAATACTATACATTATGACAGTATACTGTACGTACCTGTACAGTATATTGTATGAAACAGGGGTTTTCACTGCACATCAGAACTGCATGTTTGGTAAAAATTATATTGTTAAAAATGATATTATCTCGCATTAGGACAGTCAGTCTGAAAGTTGGTCTAGTTTACACTGCATGTCACCAAATAATTCCCAGGAAACAATCAAAAACAAGTAAAATGCAAAAAAGAGAAAGAATTTATTTCCAGTGGCCCATTAGTGGAGGCATTTGCTCAGATTCCAGGTTGAACTCAATGGTACAGGTATTGTGGGTGTGAAATGGAACAAAATGGCAGTTACAAGTCCATTTCTTGATAAAAAAAAGGTTGCAAATGAAGGCATAGCAATATAC
This sequence comes from Lepisosteus platostomus, assembly GCF_059453375.1. Lineage (NCBI taxonomy): Eukaryota > Metazoa > Chordata > Actinopteri > Semionotiformes > Lepisosteidae > Lepisosteus > Lepisosteus platostomus. Next base: position 16,081,858 of record NC_142611.1, read on the forward strand.
TGTAGTAAGAATGAATGCATAAAATCTACTAAACATTAACAACTTGTTAATGACAGATAATACATTTCAAGACAGCTGTTTGTTTTTTGTACAGCTACTTAAAATTTTTAGAAATTTACCTCGTCACAGAACGATAAAATTCAATATTAAATAATTCAATAATACAATATCTTGCAGTGTTTTTCTCTACAAAATACAAATAAAGTATATGGCCTCAAAACTTTTTCAAGCACTAACTGAAATTCCAAAATTACCATTAATGTCTGCATTATGTTTGCATCGACTGTTCTACCCCCTACATTATTCTTGGAGGTAATCTGCTTCCCAGCTGTTTACTTAACAATCAAGTCAGCAATTTCTTAAGAAAAGTTCATAGCATAATGCTCTTCACAAAACTGCTGTCTGATATAATAAAATCCCATGTACCTACAACTGCTGTGTTACTCTCTGTTTAACAGCCTGCAGCTATGAAAATCTATTAAACTGACAAAGGCAAGACCACAGACTTCATTTCAATACAGAGAAACAAACTGGTGCCTGTTCTGTACACCTCTTTATTATAACACATCCTTAGTGCTTCCTGTACCTTAAATCGACAGTTTGGTCTAAGTAATGGCAGCTGGATGACACACGTCTGTATGAAAATGTAAGTTATGCTGGATTGATAAATTTGTTACTTTGTGGACCCGATAAATGACAAATGAGTTTAACTGCAGTTGTTAAGGCATTTACAATATTGATCTGGTATAAGTCAATAGCAAGTGCTATAAAGGGTCATATAATACCACCTGAGTAGGAAAAAAATCAATGGACACTCTTGATTTTAAAAGAAAGACTAATGTTCTTGACTAATAAAAATAAACACCTAATAAATAATTTCATTGACCAATCTAGATGTCACTTAATCCTGACACAATTAATATCTCGTTAGGATGCAACTGTTTTTTTGTAGCTCATATTTATTGTTGGCCATGGCAGCTATAAGCGATCTGCCACAGAGGTGTCAGAGAGGCTATTTGAGACAGTTGTACAGTACCAGCCAACCAGATATAACCTCCCTTGATGCTTTGGTCTACAATCGATTCTTTTTAGAGTACAAAGCAAGACAACTTTAAATTAAAATTCATTTTCCAGTTAATACATATATGGCAGTGAAGAAAGGTCTTAGAGTTATTATCGTGTATACCAAGGACTCCTCTACCTTCAATCTAGTGTTTGACAGTAATTACATATGTGCCCATGGAAATTACTAACATCTATATACAGTATATTACATAGACAAAGATGTATACAGGTACAATTGTAAACATACATGCGAAACGTCATGCTTGTCCATAACATATCTAAGAATCCCTGCAAAAAATATTAATATGTTTCTATATTTATTACTATTTTAGTGATAAGGTGACTAGGCAGATATGAAATACTGTAATATATAGTCAAGGATAAAAGAAGAAACATAAAAATATCAGCCTCCTGCATTAAAGGCACATACCAAGAATATACAGTACTGTATTAGTTTAAAATACATAGCCTTATGAAAGAAAGAAAAATAACCCTTAATAGCAATTAATCAACATACTGTAAATACCATTGTCACGTCTGAAGTGTATTTCAAAACTAGACAAACATAATGAAATGGAGTGGTACTGTATATTATTTTACAGCAGCAATATCTGAAATAACGTAACCGATCCTAAAGAAATAGAATGGAGCAAACTCCACAATCTTAAAGTAAGAAAATGCTGGCTTAAATGGTTTAATATATCACTTAAGAGGAACATAAAGAGAAAGAATATGCTTTATAGAGAACACAGACTGGTAACATATCAGATGTCCAGTAAAAGCTAAGCTGCAAACTCAAGTCAGAAATTGTATCAGGCAGATTTGAGAAAAGCTCAAAGAGAGGTAGAAAGAAATAAAGTCATGGGAGTCTACGTGCCAAAAGTTTCTTCTTCAATATTACAACAGCAATAGATCAGCCAATAGCATAGCATCTTAAGGATACAAATGAGTCTATTATAGAAGATACACAGAGAATGGCAGGATTTTTCAATGACTACTTTATAGAGCTGGTCACGAAGGTAGTATGTCACAGGGAAAAGGACATTTGTTCTCAATTCCAAGTTATTTCTGCATATCGGGGGATAAAGTGTTAAATGGACACGGAGAGCTTCAGAAACAAATTGCATAGACCAGGCATTATTTACAGTCTTGTACTCAAAAGAACAGAGGAAAGGTATTCAAAAAAGAACAAAACAGATTAATGTAGTCATAGACCAATCACCCTCACTTTAGTTACATTACAAAAAGGTATGGAACAACATTCTAATACGTTGAATAAAAAGCACTTTCTAGGAGACAACATGGATTTAACAGAGGTACAGTAACTTAATTTCAACGCCTTCCCCTAGGGGTTCGTGAAGGTACTGCAGGGGTTTTTTGAGATTGTGCTGGAAAAGTCAGCTGCAAATTAAATAGTCCTATTAATAAATAACAATGTAATAATAATAAAAAAGAAAAACAACAGAAGTAATATTCATATTTTACAAAACGAAAAGAAGCATGTTAAGAGGGTTGGTGAAGCATGTATCTATATTTATTGAAAAGTTTGATTTAGTTAAAATCTCAAGGGGGTACTTGAGGCAAATAATTTAGGTTGAAGGGGTTCATCTGACAAAAAAGGTTGGGAACCCCTGCACTAGAGTATACAGTATGCCTAAATATTCTGTTTACTCTGAAAACATATATCACTAAGTCTTGTCACAAACATTCAGTATTCAAGGTTTTGACTATTTCTTAATTGTGCTATAATATACACTATCTCCTTGACTACCAGAAGGGATAAACATTTTTTTTGCAAATATTTAAAAACTGTAACATACTTAACTATGGTGTAAAGATTTACACGGAGATGGGAAAGAATCTTTTTTTGTTTCATATCAAGACACAACAATGATCTTTGGTTTGAATGATGTTCTGCTTGAAATGTATTTTTAAAGAAAATTCAAAGACAATACAGTATAGAAAATAAGTGTAATAGCTGTTTCTGTTGCAAGGAAAAAAGCTTGTTGAGAGCCAACCACAAATGGAAGCAATTCAGACTAGTAAAACACCATCTGAATTATAGTACAATTAAATCAATGCTGTATGGTCAGATGAAATGAAAACTGATTTTTTGGAATATGCTTATGAACATTGCATTTAGCATAAAAAAATGAAGAGTTAGCTTGACAAAAAAGTAATGTCCAGTGTTAAATATTGTGGAGGTGCAATATGTTTTGGAGCTGTTTTGCATCTATGGGATCTTTACCATAACATTTTGGTCAGACACCAAGTTGTTTCCGCCAATAATTTCAAGCCTTGCCAAAAACAGACAATTCCAGAACAACCATTAACCAAACCACAAATTCAAATTGCAAAAGCAATGATTAGCAATCCTGTATTTATTTTAGAAATTAACTGACCGTCTCAATCTCTCGACCTCAATCCAATTGAACACTGGTGATTCTAACTCAAGACGGCAGTTCACTAATGGAAGATAATGGGTCTGAAGAACTTTAGATTCTGTATAGAGAAAAGGTCATATATATATTTCCCTCTGAAGTGTCAGTACCTCATAGAACTCTGTAGAACGTGCTTTGTCAGTGAAAATTGTGTCAAAAAATACTAGCTACAGTACGTAAATGTGAAAAAAGTGACCCTCATGTTTTCTGGTGTTAAATTAATTATTTAGGTCATATAAGACTTCATTCTATGTAACATTTTTTTATGCAGGAAGCACCACCCAAACTGTAAATCTTTTTCATCAGCGCTATAAAAAACTTTGGAGGGCACTGTACTTCTTTACGTCAGCCTGTTTATATGGTATGAGTTTAAGTGAAATCTTCTAAAAGTACTGTATTAAAGTCAAAGACTAATTGTTTATGGTTTTGATGACCTAAATAGGATGTTTGGTTGTTCTTAAATAAAAAAACCAAATGTATCACAAGATGCATCCTGTGAAATCTACTACAGACACAACTAATTTACTAATTAGTCAATCATACCGCTCAATGACTAATTAGTCAAAAATACATGCTCAATAAAGAAAACACGTGACAGCAATGGATATCAAACTGTATACAGTAAATCTAACTAGATGGATGGTAACAGAGATTTTATGATTTCTTGAACAGGTGGTTGCATAAAAACCTTGTCTTTTCTGGAAGCACAAGTGAGTTCAAATCACTTAACTTGTCCTTCAGAAGCTACAATACATCTTTGAAAAATGTCTGCATCAAATTAAATCATTTGACAAACCAAAAAAGAAATGTAATATAACTGTATACTGTATTAAAAGGTTTATGTATTCCAAAACACCAATTCTAAATAAAACACTCATTAGGTTCATTAATGTATATGATAATTTTAATTATTGTATCCATACAGCAAATTATTTTCTCTTTACTTTAAGTGAAGACGTTATTTTTAACTGCTAAAATACAAACAGCATGAGGATTTGGTTTAGTTACACACACAGTATGAAACTCTAGATGATACAGTATGATGCAGTAGATCATTCGTTCTTTTCCTTCTGTAATCCCAACCATTTTCCACCAAAACATCTTTTCTCTTACAGGCTCAGTTCTAGATATTTACTCTAACTTTATAATGGCTTAATAATTTGTCAAAAGTGTAAATATTTGAAATTGTTCTGATCTTTGAACTGAACATTTTTTACTGTATTGATCTGTTTTTGTGCATTTTGTGGTATGTTATTACTGCACTGCTTCATTCTGCTCACCAGAGCTTGAATGTGTAACTCTGGAAATGAAATCTTAATGCAAAAGTGTTTTTTAATGGTTAAATAATAATAAATTAACACAATTGAATTGATTTTAACAATACTGTACCTAAATGAGATGGATGACAAAAGAAGTCTCTAACACGGGACAGTTTTATATTGGACTTTCTAATTACTGTAGGGATTTAATCTGTCTGTTAATTCTGTCAATAGTAATTACGTCTCTTTTAGTTGTAGTGTGTATTTTATGCTAATATGTATTTTTTGTTGATGTGTATTTCCAGTTGCTGCCAAACACAAATCCCCAGTAAAGAAGCTTACTCCCTGTGGATGGTGTTTGTCTAAATATACTTTCAAAAAAGTAGCTGAATGAATTGCCTTTAGTTGTATTCTAAAAAGGGAAGAAAATTGATATATATTTGCAGAAAGATTTAAAACTTAATTTTGCCACAGTGATCTCAAGGTGGAGAATAACCTAAATGGTGTTTTATGAAAGGAAACAAAAAACTGTTGCTGGTGTTTGCTCAAAAGTCAAATCGCATCTAAATGGTAAATATACTGTACTGTATTTTTACTGTATTTCTACAGTATATACACTATAGTATTCAAGACCACAGAGGCCAATAAGAATACATTTCAGTTTAGTATTTAATTTATTAGAAATGAACTGGAATTGCATGTAGTTTTAATTTATTTTAGCATGCTTCAACAATAAGCATGTCACATCATGCAAGAAATTATGTTTCTGTGGATATAATGCAGAAAAGAGGTCAATGTAACTTTCTCATCACAAAGAAATCCAATATTAACTTCAAACTTTTTCTGTAATAAATGTGTAAGTTCAGTTTATTTCATCAGCAAGATCTGCCAACTCACCTTCAAAGAGGCATCGTTTGGAAATTCCGGGTAAACATTTAAAACAGAAAATAAGGGTACATTTAAAGGTTTGAGGTTCCTAAATTGTTGTACCAGTGCAATTCAAGTCTTAACTATCTCATTAACCACAGATTCTAAAGTGGTAGAATGCAATTGAACAAAAACCATCAGACTGGGATGGTATCCTAATCTAGCTATATGAAACAGTGGCCATGAGACTTGCCAAGCTTCTGTAAGCTTGCAGTATGGCAAGTGAGAGCCATGTCAGCCCTCCAATTGATAAAAACATCTCATGAAAGGTACTGTGGGACTCACAGGGTGTCAAATGGTGAAAGCACCTGACATGTTTCAAAGTAAAGTATGCTCAGTCCTTACTCCACCAGTGCTACTACAAGGGTTGTATCAATGTGTTGATTTACAACAGTCAATTATTACAGAAAAAAATAAATTACAAACACAAAAACTTAAGGCAATAATTTTTCTAGTACAGTCTATGCATTTAGCTTGTGATGAAGACAAATGTATCCGTCCGGAGATCTATAGATATTTTTTTCCAAAGGAAAATAAACTACAGAATTTTTAGTATCAAAATATATGTACTACAGCCTTCATACAGTACCTGAGTTTCAGTTCTCAAAAATCAGTAAAAGGAACTGGTTTTGAAATCAGAGTGCTAGCCAGCATGAATATTTAATTTGTATAATGGACACCAAAACTCCTAGACAAGTCCGAGCATGTTTTAAGTTCAGGACTATTGCAATAGAAAAAGTTAAGCGGCAAGTTCGGCAACGAAAATTCATTGCTAAAGGGTATGTTGCAAAATCGAGCTTAAGGGATCCAATGGGAGCACAGTAATCTTTTTCACAAAAAAGCCCGGTGCCTTTAATGAGCATGCGATGACGGGGGTACTATGCAGCAGAAATGTACAAGCTGAGACTGTACAGCTTGACTGTGGTTGTATCAGACATCATTAAGTTGATGATACCATCACTTGGTGCAATATGAAAAGAAAAAGGAGACATTCTAGGACCGAGAGGTCAGGGTTTGCACTCATCTTTAAGAGGGTAATAAAATGTAACAGAAATCTACCAACCTTAGAATGGAGAAGTGATTTTAGACAAATTGGCACATGCTTGGAGGTAAGGGTCATAAATAAGGAAATCACAGTCTATATTCCCTCTTGGCCAATGGCTTGCTGCAGGGTATGAGTCACTTTGTCTCTATGTCTGTGTGGCCTTTCTCTGTTACAAAAATGGGTATCAGCGGTACCTCCCCGGAATCAAGATTCAACATTTTGCTGGACTACACTACCTTAGGTAAATACGTTCTAAAAATACAAACCTTTGGAGGACTGTGACTGCAGAGGTTAAGCAATCTGACTGCTACAGGCAATCATTCAATTTAAAACACACTAGGAGCCTGTGCTTCTTGGGAGCAAGATTATAAAGAAATTTAACAACTTAATGTTATACTGCATACAAAAACAAACTGCAAAGATACACAATGGAGGTTGACTAAATGTTGGGATACGGATCTGTCAAATCAAATCATTGTTCTTACAGTTACGATTTTAAGTTGTCATTAAGTAAACATAATTTCAACGTGGAAAGGGCATAAATCCTTAAATCACTGTTGGGTAACCTAAATAACTGATGTTTGAATTTACACACTTTTTTATAGTAGTTTAGGGAAAAATTGAAAGACAAGGTCATATCTTTTAGTCTCACAGACTTGTAATCATCTTACATGTGCAGTTATTAGTAGATGTATGGCATGAACTATGGAAATTCATTAAACTATTCTTTTAACTATTCATTTGGGTGTTCCTACACACTCACACCTTGTATACATGCAATGTTAGATGCAAATATGGATATTGCTAAGTGTCCTGGCAAATTAATTATTCATTTTTAACTATCACATACAGTACTTTGAATTCCTTTGCACATCAGATTCTACACATTTTAAATCAAATTTAAATATATTATAAATTAATAAATCAAAGATTTGTGGTGTATTTAAATTACGTTTAATTAATTTATTGTATTAATTCCACAGAATTTCAAACCAAATTCTACAAGAAGCAATGCAAGATTTTCTTCAGTTCATGTTAATTACTTATACTGTATATATCACTAATATAACTTTCCTTAATTACCACAATTTGTCATCAATAACCCATTATTTACCTGTAGTTGAATTTACAGCCACTCCTAGTTAAGAAATATTGATTTCATGACTATACGCATCTTTAAAATCTAACAGCTAAATTGAGTGAGTTTAAGAATACTAATTTCCTTGATCTTCTTATTTTATCCAAGGACTTCCTAAAGCCTAAACCAAATAAAAGGCTTTACTCAGCAAAAAAAGAAGAATATGAACAGTTTTCATTAAAAAACACTCCTGGTTCAGCAATACAGCTGTCCTGGGGTTTCTCTATCCACAATGGTTGCAAACTGCTGTACAAACAGAGGAAATCTCTACCTTTGAAAAATACAGAGAACAATAAACATAAATCACAAAATACAATTACTTTGATTTACGCATAATTCTAAAATGTAAAATTGAGGTATTTAAATATAATTTTCACTCACAGCTTGTGTTTCTTGTTGTGCAAATATACTGTTAACATGCAAATACCAGCCCATAAAAGGACCTTTGTTTTTCATTTACTATGAAAAGCAGATGGAAGCAGACTAAGTAAGCAGACAGATTCTTTTTCAAAACAGGAGTTTTATGAATAATCAGAGGAAAAGATTTTGATTTCTTGAAGCTGAATCAAAGGAGCAAGTGTTCATCCTAAGGTAGGAAACACCAAGAAAGCTGGAAACAAAGCAAGAGACGGGTAACTGGGTTGTCAGACTCCTTACAGGCGGGTGAAAAGAATGTTCACTTGCAGCAGGACTATGTCAGATAGAATAAATGTTTGTCCGACAGTCACTGCATTTCTAAAGAGATGCAGATGGAATAAATAGTGGTATCTGCTGGAGCTGACAGTAGTGGGACAGTAGTTCTTGGAACAGTACACTTAATATAAAGTTGTTTTTTACTTATCAGACCTTATTATTGTTAAGTCTTCTTTTCACACACTACTTAAAGCATTTCTTTCTAGAAATAAAAGGCAGCTTGGCTGCTATAATACCTGATCAAGGCTCTAAAATCCATGTGACTTTGCTCTACTGTACTGAATACTGTTTCACACAGATGTTTCAGTCTCTTGCCAGACTGAAGGCCTCACTGCTAATTTAAGTAAAGACTATGATCTTACGAGACGGAACATAACATTCAGAACAAAGCTTAGCAACTTTCAATAGGCAAGTAAATATTGCCAGAAGGAACAGAAACCAGCTTTGGGGATACTGGTTTATAGGTACAATAATTTGGAAGAGTGAATCGTTTGTTCAATTTGAAAAATGAGGTACAGTAGGCATATACTATACACTTATTATCTGTCTATGGATTATGGAATGAAGGCCATAGTTGCGCAGAGGTTAGCATGGCTTCTTCAGAGGGCTGGGACCCTGGGTTTAATTCTGGACCTGAGGTGCTATCTGTGTTGGGTTTGTATTTTTCCCCATGGTAGGTTAATTGGCTTCTGAGAAAACTGGCCCTGGTGTGAGTGTGTGTCTGTCTGCCTTCCAATGGACATGCATCCCATCCAGGGTGTATTCTGTCTTACACTTGTTGCTTGCCTATTCTTCTGGCTCACCTATGACCTTGAACTGTAAGAAACTGTTTGAAAATGGGTGGCTACTAATTACCTCATGCCATTTCAAAGAGATGAGAAATACAGATAGACTTCTAATTCTGCTTTTTGTATACATACCATTAAAAGCCAACTTCAACCTTATTAGGTCTCAACAGCTTTATCTAGCTAACTCTGAACTCTCAAACATACAGTACATACTATATACAGTATGTATCTTACAAGGAACACCTTTCAGAGTTATCTTTTTAGAGCCTGCGGTCTCTATGAATTACTGTATAAGAAAGCGATCTTGCTTGCCTTGTACATTCCAAAAGATTTCTTGAATCTTCCTGTTAGATTAAGAAGACAGTAGTGGTTTGGCTTAAAATTCACAATGAAACATCCAACAAATGGTGGATAACCTACAAATATGCTGGAACCAGCCATTGTTTTGTGTATGGTAGGCTAGATGGATGCATTGTAAATAGTGAAATGTGCTCCATTGTGTGATTCATTCACTTTTAAATATGGAACTGAGCTGAATGAGGCATTGTTAACAAATCAATACACCAGACATGTCTAAACCTTGTCCTTGAAATATTATTTTCTTTTGTTCAATGCATAACTAATAGGGATTTAACATGGGCTGTTTAGAGGATGGAAAATATTTCTTCAGTGTTTTTTTTTCTTTAAATTATTAAAATGTAAAAACTGAAATAAAATAAAACTTCACATGCAAAGAAAGAATATCAAACCATTTTTTTTTCAAATAAAAAATAGCTTGGATGAGCTATCTCCAATCCTGGTCCTGGACAGCCTTAATCCAGCAGATTTGATAGGTTACCCCTAAATCATCACTTACTGAAGACCAGACATAGTTTAACTGTAATCAATTAACCTGGTGATTTGTTAAATTAAATAATTTAGAGTTAATTTGGAAGAAATCAGAATACCCTTCAGCCCTCAAGGACCAGCATTAACTGAAGTGAACAAATTACTTGCTTAATTGATCAATAACAGCCAAGTGTTCCGAATCTTTAAAAGCTGGGGATTTAGGGTGACCTGTAAAACCAACTAAGGCTCTCCTGGACCTGATGTTTGTGGGTTCGACAATTGCTTACCACCTTAAACACCAAAATCTGGGAAATACCATTTAAAATATCTTCACTGTACTTTAATCTTGATCACTTCTTTATTGCCCTAAGAGGGGCAAATACTTATCTATTCTTCCTTCAGACAAGGACCCGGCCCAATTCCTTCTTTGCACTCCTGTTCCATATCAGGAACAGTTCGGTTTATGTGCTAATCGGGGAATTTGCAGAGGAAAACAGTTAGTGATGCAGCTCATGCCGTGAAGCACCCAGAAGACAAAATAAGATCTTACTGTATATTGCTTTTTAACATTATTTTACCAGTTGATCTCACGGAAATTAACATTTATTTTGCATGAGAGATCTGCAACCCATGGATCTTCCTCTAAATACAGACTCCATAATCCTGGCATGCCTAAAAACAAATGAGTACTGCTCACAAGTGGCAAAGCTATCTATTTCCAGGCTAAAGGAAGAGTGACATTAATGACTGCACTTTGAAAGGATGGCACATACAATTTTATGTTTGAATCATTTCATGAATCTTAAACTAAGTGCATGTCAAATTTTATACAAAAGGTTTACAGATCTTTGAAGACCTCCTCAGCTGCACATTTTTTATGCTTACTGAGCACTGTTCAGGAGTCTACGTTTTGTAAAAATTGTCTAACTCTGGGTAACTTTTGACAGTTTCTAATATCTATGTGCCGTCAGACACTGGGCCTTAAGTTTCATATGTGAACATCAAGTAAATTAGATATGTTTAGTGGCAAATGCAGGGATGCAATAACTATTTGTACAGATACTGAGCAAAAAAGATTAACTGGAAATTAAGGTTTAAAAAGAAATGAAGTATATATTAGGACCTAAATCAAAACAGAAAATCATTTCTACACATGCCTAGGTTCCAATGAGCCCTGTTACACACAGAGGTCTGTAAATAATTAAAATCACTTATTGAGAAGTGCTGGCCATCCAAATCTAACACAATTAGCCTGTTATTGTTATTAGCCTTCAATTAGCCCCAGGGGGTATACAACACACACATAACAGAAAATAGGAACAAGTAAAGGTTTATTCCATGCTGAAAAGAGAAAAAAAGAAACACAACATTTCGACTGTGGAGCCTTCTTCTTTACTTGTTCCTTTGCAGCCTACGCATACTGATAGAGCCATAACAGATTTTGCTTTATTTATAATAGTTGAACTTGTTAACCATTGTTTTTTAAGATCTAACAGTGACACTGAGAGCCACAAGAGGCTCAAAGGACACTGGAATGCTGTCATTGAATAAAAGGTTTTAATGCCAAACTGCTCATGTGACACAACTAGCATTTTTATAAAGAGGAATTCTTTTCATTTTAAGGGCTATTTTTAAGAAGCCTTTTGTGTCATTGTTTTTTACAAACCGTACAATACAACGCTCTTACGAAGAGATTTGTAACAGGGATTAAAAAAAGATTAATTATAATGTTACTACCTCTGTTTCACAGCATCTTGAAAATCTGGAAGTGGTTTGAAATCTCACACCTTAAGGACATGGTTTCATATATTGTATGCAATTGTACCTTATACAGTGTGTGGGAATGTAAGGTTAGAAGAAACTTCATGATCGGTTAGTGGGGAAGACAAATGTGGGGCTCAGCTCATTTGGGCACCAGTCAACCACCAGAAGTCAAAGGTGATAGATTTTGACTGTCTTGTCAGATGAAGAAAAGTGCCTTTTCCTTTAAATGCTGTGCGTACAGTTTAAGATATTTTCAAGGCAAACAGCCCAGCCAGTTTCTACTTTGTGGTTTTTAGAACACAAATGTTTTATTTTTATCCTGTTTATTCAGTACAAGTGACAACACATACTGTAGCTGGACACAAAAATGAATCAAAGAGCAGCATTGTGAAAGCCCGTGCACCACAGCAACAAAACCATTCACACACACAAATCAAACTCCTGAAAAGTTTTAAATGTTACATAGAGTGCTGCTGTCAGACAGACTAAAAAACAAATGAAGAGAAAAGAACTGAAATCAGCACAAAAAGAGCAATAAAATACAGAGCAGAAAGCAGAAAAGAGACCATCGTTGAGTTCATAGAAGCCTTAATGAGCAAAGAGATCACACCTCCTGCAAAACTAGGCCTTGCATACATAAGAATGTGTTTTGAAAACAGTGCAAAACAAGTGATCCATAGGTCTCTTGTTGCCTCACACCATGCAAAATAAAAGATATTTGTGATGTAGCCAGGGTATTAACCCAGCACCGGGGTTCTAAAACTTTGCACTTAAAACATCCTATGGGAAATGCCTGAGATAGTATTTTCCATAAAAATAGTGACAGCTGAAGCTTTTGTTTATTCTTTTCAGCTCTTGAAAGGGATCAGCATTTTCAAAAGAGTGTTGTAGGGAAACAAATGAAGGATAAAAACCAAAACCATACCGAAACATGTCCAACGATTCCACTTACAGGTACACCTGTTAATCATACAGTATACAGTATCATATGAAAGACAATACTGTACAGTTTTCCAACTTAAATCTTTGGTGTTATTTGTCTGTAAAATTACATAGTAGTCTATACTGTCACTTTTTAGCGCAAAAACAAACAGTTTGTTCTACAAAGTAAGTGATTCTCACCGGTACGGTAATCACCAGATGTACTATATGTTGTTGCCTGTGTTCTGCTTAACAAAGGGTTTTGCTTTAGTTGTTGATTCCATTTATCTAAAAAACAGAAAACTTATGGGTTTGTCTTTCTCAAATCAATCATAAACTGACTGTAATTGTCTCTCTGTACTGGAATGCACTGATAACTAAGAAACATTTTATAAACACATTAACCACCTTCATAAGAGCTACAGTACAGTAGGTACTTGGAATGCCTAATAGACATCTTGAGACCTGTAGTAGTTCAGGTGGGTAGCTGCATCAGCATGCGTAGGCTGCAAAGGAACAGGTAGTAGATTTATTCCATGCTGAAAAAAAGAAGAAAGAAAACAAAACGTTTCGGCCGTGGAGCCTTCTTTAGGTGTGAGGTGTAAATTAATATGTTTAATGATTAAATAGCTTCAGGGAGGATACATTAATACAAGACAGTAGTGAACCATACAATTACTTTTAAGTGAAGGTAAAACTTGTGCTAATACTGACAAAAAGAGGCAAGAAAAAAGAGCTTTCTCCCGATGGTGAAGCAGAAAGCTTACACCCGAAGAAGGCTCCACGGCTGAAACGTTGTGTTTTCTTTCTTCTTTTTTTCATCTTGAGATCTGGACTAGAAATGCAAGTTAGTTAGGTTGATCTAATTTATCCATGACATTCTTAAGACTCAATTAAAACCCAAAATATGACAAAGAATAACATTAATCAGGTGACGATCTACCAATCGTAAAAGATGAACTTCAGCAAACCTTCCTGAAATCCCATGACATGCACATTTACAGGACATTCAACGAATCAGTAGCAGAAACCCATGGTAATAACTCGGTGGAGGTCGGAATGCTCAGGCAGATCTTACACACTTGGAAATGAGGAGCATTTTCTCGACTGATACTGTATATAAGGTTAAAACGTCAGTCAGCAGTGAGGTGCCAGTGTACCTTTTCTTTGTCTGATATCTACTGTACATTATCCATCATCTGTTTCTCCAGCAGCAAACCAAAAATAACATTTTGTCCTACACCAACAGTAGATTTTTCTGCTTCACCATTGGGAGAAAGCTCTTTTTTCTTGACTCTTTTTGTCAGTATTAGCACAAGTTTCACCTTCACTTAAAAGTAATTGTATGGTTCACTGCTGTCTTGTATTAATGTATCCTCCCTGAAGCTATTAAATCATTAAATGTATTAATTCAATTAAATCATAAATTAGAGAGCTTCAGAGTCCAAGAGAAATAGAAGAAATTAACCAAAAAAGAAAAGGTTTAAGATCTCAGTCATACAATTGTGCGCTATAGTGTATGTCCTCTGCCAGCTAGTGCTTCACAGATGCACAAAAGATCTTTTGGTATATCTTATTTTCACACAGGCTGAAGAAAGACCTTGGTCATGGCCATTTTGCCCTAGTTACAAAGACACCTTTACCATTATGTGCAGGTGCATATCTAATTAGGAACCTGTTAACCATACACCTGTGTTTATGATACACCTCAGGGTAAATGCCCCACCTTGATTAATAGTTTCTTTTGTTCTCCCTATTCCTTTACTCCACACAGTGCAATTTGTCAGGAGGAGACAGAAACGTCCATGCATTGCTGTTTACATTTAGTCTGCAGTTTTTGTAAGGAGGTGGAAATGAGGAAATAACAGTGTGTTTTTGGTGTATCAACTTGGGTTTTCTAATGGAGGTCTTCAGTAGTGTGTCTTTAAAATAAGCTATACTGTAGTATGCTACCACACTGCAGGTTGGTTACTTGCCACCTTTTTTCCAGAATATGATATTGAGAAAGTACTGTATATGTTCCCAAGGTTGCCCTGAAAATAAAACAAATCCCCAAGTGATGGGCAAGCCTATGCTAAACTGATATCCTTCCTTTATTACCAAAACAAAATTCTTTCATAACAACAATGCCAGTGTTCTGGAATACAAAAGGAAATTAGTTTGACAGCTTTCAGGAGAGAAAACTATTTCTTTACATTGATTGCTGTGGAACTTAGAATACTGCACTGTGGTGAAGATGGCTGAATAAAAGTCTTTAAGAAGACTGATGGTTTGATTCTTTCATTATTAAAATAATACTGTGGCAATAATACAATCATTATGGACCTAATTGTCTCATATCATTGTAACTTTCAGATGTTCAAACCATAAAATGCATCTGCTATTTTATCTTTTCATGTATTGCTTCTTCTAGTTTTCATCTCAAATATTGTTATTTTTTTCTGTCACATTTAGCACTGTTGCATAAATTATTCTCCATTACAGAATGTTAATAGCTCTTGTTGCAACCTATTAGACCACAGATTTAATCATCTTTAATTACTTGATTAGAGATCATTTTGAAATATTTATTGGCAGGACAAATAGCAAATTTCAAATATGGTACCTGCAAAACATGCAAACAGACAAAATATCGAACAAAATGCGTAGCTCTAATTCTACAATAAACCCTTAATATCTTTACTGTTATTTAGCAACAATATAAAATTAGCAAAGGTTTAATGTTAAATTTAATTCATTAATTTTTCTTCAAGGGCAAAATACATAATCAGTCATGAGGTAAAACAGAACAAGCAATGTTGAAATTTTGTTTTCAACGTTTGACTGTTCTTCATTTTTACTGGGCTGCAAACACCACTGAGTTGCTCCAGACTCCTCTATTTGTCAAAACTCCCTTACTCATTCATTGACTGTGCCAGTCTTACAATAGTGTGTCAAACATCAGTGTTCCAGTAGATTTAGAAGCAAATTAAACTTTGTACTAAAGGTTTATATAGATGTATCTCAGTGGAAGACACATTCTTCAGACATTTCTTAATGTTTTAATCTCAGACAAATTCTGCAGTTTATTAAATGTGGCTGTAGTTTCATTGGTGTTGCATTAGCTTTTAGTTAGTGTAATGCATAGTCTATATAGACTTAATAGTAATATCATGCCATGTGAACAGTAGTCATCCTCTGGGTATAAAGACTCCTATGTTGTAATACAGCATGCACTAATTCATGATAGAAAAAATATGTCACCAATTAATATTCCAGAATAATCAAATGGGTATTTTGCAGATTTAATTTCATTTATAAAACATGTATTGTCATAATAACGTTTTATATCAGATTCTTCTCTTAAAATGAGGAAATGATTTCCCACATTTCTTCAGTTAAATATCCTATTTCTTCAACGCATGTGTTGCAATTTACAGTATCTCCAACTGATTATAAATTAAAAGTAAACATGCCTTAATAAACCAAATTGGTTTACCAATAATAGACATTGGCGTGCATTTTCATTGTGATTTGGGTTTTTGTTCTGGCTTTTAAAAGGAAATAGTTTTTTTAACAATGTCTTTTCCAAATGATTTGAACTTTTCACCCTTGTTTTACTATCCAAGCACCAGCTTTCTTTAAGGACTACACTCTTAAAAGTGTGGTAATCAAATTATAGCCTTTTTCTTCTTAAAGTAAGGAAACATTGCTCCCTGATGCACACTACGCAAGCAAGGCTACAAAATGACTGCATCTACAAAAATTTGTAATTCCTATCATCAGTATAGATAATCAGTAGGGTACGTACAGTAGTTTATCATTTCATAACAATGATTCCTTGGAGTATGTGATTTTTTTCACATACTCCAAGGAACGTGTTAAGTAAAACATACGTGTTAAAAATGTCACAATGCAAAACATTCAATTGCAGAGATTATTCATTTGCTTCTTAAGTATTGCAAAAGAAAAAAAACTCATGCATTTAAATATGCTTTTTAGCCAAAGCGATTGTAAGTAAAATGTCTGAGCGTTACAGGTTTTGTTTTCATAGTACTGGCAAATTTGTTTGCTTTGTAAATGTATGGCACAGCAAAGGGTAAGAAGGTCTCTGCAGGTCATTTAATTCTAATTAGAGTGGGAGTGTGGCTGGGGAAGGGCTAGATCAGCCCCTTAAATTTTGTGTTAATGAAGACACGGTGAGTGCTCCGGTAAAAATTCAAGTGTGTTAAAAACCAAAAGACTTTGTGGCTTGAGGAACATGAAATGAAAATAAAACCCTAGATCCCTAGATGACCTATTTAAGATGAAGCCTGAAACCAGACTCACACTGAGACAATGTCGTTGGCATCCTGTGTCAGCAACAAGATCAGGCAACTAAATCTGGCCAGGCCTAGATACTTCAGCATCTTCCGACTTCATGAAGCGGGACATTAGAAAGGGAGTGGAGCCCTCCAACACCTGATATTTGCGTTTTTCAAAATCAGATAAAAATTCAGGGCACTTAATGTTATTTCAAAATGAGCTGCACGGAGTAGATTTGCAAAAACAAAGACCATAAGGTGTCACAACAGGAAACTTCTCATAAACACACTTCTGTTGCCTTGAACTGGGAAATGAGATTTTACCTTAAACCAATATAAACAGTCATTCACTATTTAAGCAGGATACAGAATGTACTGCATAGCCAAGAATCTGTACTTGCAGAAAAAGGAACCGGCCTGTCACGGCAGAGAAAAGAAATGATTGGTAAACCATTTTCCAAGTGGGGAAGAGGCATGTTTCAAAACTCAATTTTTTTTATCCCCCCTGTCAATCTGAACGTTCATACCAAGAAAAACGAGATGAGGGCTGTGCATGATATAATCCAAGATATGGAGCTGTCAGAGTCATATGACTTAAGAGTTATACAGAAGAGAGAACTTAGAATGAGAGAGCGATGCAGCTTTTAGTGGCAACACTTCTTTGACCTGAGGAGGAGGGGGCTCTTTTTTATAAGTGGAGTCATGTATGCGTCCGCCAAGTCTTCTGGCACATCTGCCTGTGTATACAGGTAATCCCAGACCAGCCGGGAAGCAGCAATGTCTGGATTACAGGCTCAACCTGTGCTGCAAATGAGGAAATTTAGACATACATGCACCAATGCCCAGCAAATCCTGCAAAAATGTTAATTTAAATGAATGAATAAATAATACGAGGGTATTATAAATAAATAAATTTAAAATATTATATATATAAATATTATAAATTAATAAAGGAACATGTTCTTTCACAGCAAAAGAGTGTTTGAACAGGTACTGTATCATACTGTAACACCACTGATGATTGATTGATTGACCACATGATGATGATTCCACAGTTGCATGACATGTACCTGTGGTCCCCCTAAATGTCAATTAAAAGATGGGTAACATAAGGCACTTAGGGTCAGACACTGAGGTATGGAGCACGATTTGATTTCTACATGTAATGGGCAAAACAACATTTGTGGTTGACTCCTAGAGGCATACAGACATCATGTCAGGACAGAGAAAAAAGTGTAGCTTGTTTTCACAAGGTCATCCATCTTTAAACTGATTATCTTTCATTACCACAATCTGCTGGAATTCTACCAGGGTAGAATGCCTTGCCTTTGATTATGGAAGGACAGAGATTTCCAAACTGTCTTGTCTCAATGGATATAATGCCTTGCAAATGGATTCTCACCCTTGCACAGTTTCACAATGTATTTCTTTATAGCTTCCAATTATAACATAACATACTCCACACATTCAAATAAAAATGTAAAACAGAAGTAGATAAAAGAAAAAAATGGGAAAGCCATGATAGCATATGTATTTTAACACAATTCTATTGGAAACCTATATTAATTTAAGAGCCCCAAATTACCTTGATGAGCCACAATTAGGTCAGTAGCCCACAGTATGTCTGTGTACAATAACAGTGGTTCCCCTGATTTCATAATAGATACACATATCTCTGTAAGGCCCCTCAGTCACGTAGTCCCTCCAAGGAGATGCTGCCAGGGATGCCACTCTGAGGCCAATGGTAACAATAAAAGAGATACAGAGAGTCCTGCCAACTAATCCTACCCATTTGCATCACTTGGGGAATCCCAGTTACAGTCAGCTACTGACATAACCCAGGTTATTAAACCTATCTTCTATTTTGCTGACCGTTAGTCCTTTTCTGGCTAACTTCTGGCTATAAGCCAATACTCACTATACTCACTATACTTTAGTCCTGTCTAATTCAGTCTATCAATAGCTGCACTTGTGTTGTGTTTTATGTATCATTTTTTATGGCAGCATTAACTATTACTGCCAGATTTTATGCACCCTAATAACCACAGCTCCACTTGATGAATGGTGATAGAATGAATTACCTGAAACAATGGCAACTCCAAAAGTGAATGATGAATTTCAAACACGCTTCAATGTTTAACTTGATATCCACTTTGAGATTAACATTTTTGATCTGACTTATTTTTAATTTAAAAACAAATGTAAAAAAAAATTAATTTGTATTCTAGTTCTAGAGATGACGCAGTAAAGTAAACTGAACTTTTCTCATTTTCCATCTCCTTAGTATGAAGGAGCTGGAGGAAGTGTTTAGTGTGCAGTCTCTTAGAAAGTGGGTCCTAGCTCCTTTAAAACCCATAAACCCATATTACTATAATCTTGAAATTGATATTGAAACTGCAGTATTATGCCTCACAATTGAAAAATTAGCCAAGCTTTCCATAATAGAGAATACTTTAAAGATCATCTCAAAGCAAATGCTTTGGTCCAATACTACTACAATTATTAATATCAATTATTTAAAGTCATATAATAGGGCACTGAGCCACAATGTGCAGCCAGTATGTCCTGTATGTGCTGTGTCTGGAATTCTGCAGTTACTATGCAGCACCATCCTTCCAGAGAAAGACAATCCAGAATCCAGAGAAACACTCCAGAAATGTTTGGATGATGGAGGTGGAAAGCACTGATTTGGATTTAATTCCTGAATATCCCACAAATGCTTGATTGGGTTCAGATCTGGTGACTTAGAAGGTCATCGCTCAGTACCAGTGATTAGCAGTGATTAGCATTGACCCTTGCCTCCTGAGTGAATGAGCCTACCCAGAGTGTACCAGAAAAATACACCTCACAACATTACAGAGGAAGCCAAAATCCTTCACTGTTGGAAACAAGCACGCAGCGCTGATCATTTCTTTAGAATGGTACTTTAGAAAAAGTGCACTCTTTTAAGAATAACATGCGAGGTGTGAAAGGCAGTTTGTGCATTCCTGACTGTGGTATCCCTATTTGTGGTGTTCCATTTTCCTATTTTTCACAGACCATTTTTGACTAAATTGGCTGTTTGCAATCCAGGTTGAGATTGGCAGTCAATTGATCCGCAGGTTAAAGACATGACCTTAGACTTAGACCGTAGAGAAGTTGAGCTGTCTTGGTCACTGAAGCACCTACTGTACCAAATGTGCCTCAACACTCTCCCATGATTCAAAGTCACTGAGGCCTCTTTTTGCAGCCATGCCAGCCATCGGTATGGGGAACAAACCCCATCTTGCATTTTTATACATGACTGTAAGCATGCTGGAATTCATTTGCTTAATTAATGCATGTGCCACACCTACTGTATGTGGTAGCTTTCTTTCAATATACTGTACTTGATGTCCTGCATCTACCCAATATTTCCATTTTTGTCCTCCATCTACAAAACTAAAACACTCATGTGATTTCTTTGGAAATGGGGTTCCAAAGCTTAGGAGCACAGCAACGAAACATCCTATCACCTACAAAGCATAGAAAAACAGTGGAAACACATTTTAGCCACACATAAACTAAATGAAGTCATGTGGAGAGGAATAAACAGCAATGCATTGACTGGATACCTGAGACCATGTCAAAGTTTGAATGTAAAATCCTACCAAGAAGCCAGCGCAAGGACTCCAAAAACCTGATCACTTGCATGTAGTCAGGACTGCAGCTGCTCAATTCTGAAACTAGTGGAATTGATGAAGTGTAGTTTTAGAGAGAGCTACTGTACAAGTAAGGCATTAAAGTAATCAATCCTTGAAAAAAACAGTCATGAATCAGGCTTTTCACAACAGACACAAAGAGATTAGGATGAAGCTTGGCAACACAAAGTCACTTCCAGAGTCTTTATTTACAGAAATCAAGCGCAATTAACAAGGTTACAACATGGTTTTAGATAAATGACGGAAGGAACTCAATAACACAAATCCATGATCTTAGACATATCTCACGTGAGATGCAAAATATACAGTATGGTGTCATCAAAGGTTTCACATCAGAAGTGTATTCAGAGAGTACTGAAAAAGTTCAGGGTAAACGTAGTCTTGAGTATCATTTGCCCAAAAATGTAAATTCAAAACATTCATTGTGAGTATTTTATCAAGGACAACATACTGAATACTGTAACACAGGGCCCAGTGCTGAGCCCTGTGGAACACCAGATGTAATCAAACCTATCTCATAACTAAAATCACCAAGAGAAATAACTTCTGACACACAAGGGAAGATGCTAACTATTTAAGGACAGTACAGTACAGAGAGAAACAAAACACACTCTCCAACTGAATATGTGGAATGTCCTGATTTACAAGACTGAATGCAGTGTTGAGAGCTAAGAGAATTAAGTTAGATAATGCATCCTAATTAGCTGCCACAAGGAGATCATTAGCAACTTTAACAAGAGCAGCCTTAGTGCTATGTAATTGTCTAAAGCCAAACTGCAGCATTGCAACACCACATTCTAATATCTCACAAGAAAAAGCCAACTTCAGATTATCCAAAGCCATATTAGGTTCTTAAGGCACTGACATGACAACAGCAGTTTTAAAAGTGTCCAAAACCAGGCCAGAGCTCAGGGAGTAATTTCTTATGTTAAGCACGAAGGGTTCAAAGGGCAAAGGGTTTTCAAAGGGCAGAAAAAAACAGGAATTAAAACAAAGAAAAGGTAATGTGATTGTAAGAGAAAGTACTGGGTAGACATTCAAATTTGAATAGTAGTATACATTCCCCCTTTGTAAGATAAAGTATCAATTTACTCTGGGTTTGAAAGAGAAAGGATAAAATGTTAATTACTACAGACTGCATTCTTTTAATTACTACTTATTTTACAAATGGTAAACACTGAAAATCAACACAGCACAGATAATGTTAAAATAATAACATTTAGCACCTGGTTGCCTGAAGAATGGGATATGATCATTTTCCCTAAAACGCAGAAGGGGTGTTCCCTAAGGTCCAAAATCTGTCCTTTAGCTGTAGTCATGTCTTTTTTCTTTACTCTTTTTCTTTCTTCTTTCAAGAGGCACAGATGTATATAAACACAGGTTTATATACTGTACAATTATTAACCAAGTCCACAATACAACAACAGCAATGTCACGATGCAATAGGCACATTACATTACATTAAGTGACATGTACACATTAGGTGTAAACCACTCAAACAATTCGATTGGAACAGATGAGCAAAACAGAAAAGGGTTTTGTGATAAGGTAGATAATGTGAGAGAGTAAACTTTGGCAGCTAGGTAATGATTGAAAACAGGTACAGAGGATTATTTTTTACTCATCTCAAAAATCTGAGAAAAACATACATGTGGCTAGCACTTGCCATTACATTCCTACTGTCAAGAAGGTTCTCTGTCATTCTTTCAGACCAAGTCACCCAGGATTAAAATCTTGTTAAAGGTAAAGAGTTAAAAAATCAAATTTTCCTAAAATGGCAACATTTTTAGGTGTTTGGATAAGTAAAATACAAAAAGATAGTAT
Source organism: Lepisosteus platostomus (assembly GCF_059453375.1). Classification (NCBI taxonomy): domain Eukaryota; kingdom Metazoa; phylum Chordata; class Actinopteri; order Semionotiformes; family Lepisosteidae; genus Lepisosteus; species Lepisosteus platostomus. The sequence goes on from NC_142611.1 coordinate 16,104,514, forward strand.
TAATAAAAACATTCTTTCAGATTTGTTTAAGTTTATATTATTCAATGTTGTACCAAATACTACTGTATATTTCTGTGGAGTCTTGTTTATAAATACAAATAAACCATATATATTTGTATATCATATATTCATGTTCATACAGTTTATTAGGGATTAGATATATTACAATACTTTCATGAGACAGCAGGAATTACCGTACATAAATGTCTTAGTTTATACTTTAGCCTTATTAATGAAAGACCATGTGATAAAAGTTCTGTTGTTTTCCATTTTTCTTGAGAATACACCTGGGGAAAACTTTAACCAGTAAATGTTCTATCAAAATGACCTATGATTACACGGTTCACAGAACTCAGAACAGTGACTGTGGAAACTATGAAAAAATAACTGGGAGAAGGTAACTTGTCTGTGAACCTATAAAGAAAAGTTGATCACACCCACAGTAGAATATCTTTGTTATTCGGCACAAAGAAAATATATAGATAACAAGCAGATAGCCTTGGAATATTCTACAGCTTCCCCCATCGTATAGTGTACATTTGTATTCCTACATGTGGGACCTTCCTGAGGACTCTCAGCCTATTTTTATTTACTGCTCCAAGCTCCAATAAAAACAAAGCTCTACACAAGAGGAAAATAGAAAATAACAAAACGAATATTTTGGCACTTGAGAATTTAAAAGAACATAGCAATTGATTAATCAAAAGTCTTTTATTACACATGTACAGTGCTATGAGGACAGAGCATGGAATCCCTGGAACAGGCCACTTTGGGAAAGTGAAGACCTTGCAACTCCAGATGCATTTTTTCCAGGGGAAACTGCCAGAAGGACTTTCAGTATTTCTGCCTGATCTTCAAGGTGCATGAGGTCTCCAAGAGGACGACTTCAACACTACCAGTTGGGAGTACCAATGTGATGTGTGGAAACTGACATCCTGGGGTCTTTTCCCATGACTACAGCAGAAAACTGTCATTATCATTTCCATGGACTGTTTTATCAAGTGGCCCGGGGCCTACAGTATGTCCTCCTGTTGGATGTATACACTAGCTGCATGGAAGGACAGCCTACTTCAGAGGCCCAAAGGTGCTCCTCAGTGACAGTGGCTAGACCTCTGCGTCCCTGGTCTTCCAGGAGCCCTGCCATCGGGTTGGTGTCCATAACATTTGCACCACCTTGATCTACACTCACACCCACAGACTGGCAGAATAGTTTGACCCAAACTTTGCAATCCAGTTTACTACCCCCACCTCCAGACTACCAGCAGTAACCTCTCATGCTGCTGACATGCCAAACTGCAGTACAAGAGTCATTGAGGCGCACACCAATGAGCTACTGACCGTTTGGTGGATCTCCTAGTTTGGATCATTAGGAGTTAGCAGTTCCTGAGATACAGTGGTATCTAGAAGGGGTCTCCAGTTCTCTTGGTGTCATCTCACTGCAGCAGTAATGCCGAAATGGATCTTCATCTTGAGTACTAGGGATTGTAACTTTGCCCCCATGTAAGAAGGCCATGTTGCCCTCCTGGTAAGTACCCTGTGCAATTTTGGACAAATCACCCCACTGGGTTTGTGAAAATGTGACTTCCTTGCATATTCACTTTGTAGGTGTAAGCCCGCATTATTATTGTTTCATGTCTGTTAAATGCTCCATTTTTCCCACTGATTCCACACTGTGCCTAGAGCCAAAAAACACTGATGACTCCTTTTTGCCTAAAACATCTTGAGAGCTCACAGAAACAAACTGCTTTATTATAATGGTAATTTGTACCCACAACATACTCGTAAAAATAATGTCTCTCTCTTTTCTCCCCATTAAAACAGAAAAAGGAAAGCTCTCCTTTCACATTCCTTTTTATTAGATGTTACAGTAAATACAAAAACCCATAAAGCAACAGAAAATCAATTCTGTATATTGATAGATATCATACAGTAATAATATCTAATGTTAGACATATCAAACCACAATTATTTGGGTATATTTTGATCACAGGACAAAGAACAAAAAGCTAAGAAAAAACATAGTGCCTCATCAACAAAGCTCAAACTCAGGGCTAAGTTTTAACAATGTGATTTTGGAAAAATAATGTGATTTTGTAATTGCAAGTACAGGGTTCATCAATAGCATTAGCAACAGTGGCAAGCACACAGCTGGAGGAGATGGCTCTTTAAAAGTAAAAAGATACACCAAAGTGTCTTAGTGGTACATTTTTAAAGTACCACTTGAAGAAGGCTCTTTCTCATCACTAGTACCAGGGCAAAAAGTTCTACAAACTAAAGAGAGGGTATCAATAGCAGGAATGCATACATTCAGAATAAAGCACATACTGTAAGACTAAACAAATGTGCATACATGTGTAGCAAGAAGAGAGTATAAAACATACTAATTGTATTTATATAGTGCATTTCATTTGACAGCATTTCTCATATCAAATTGGACCCACTCACCCACCATGAAGATATAACACCGAAATGAAGACATTATGTGACTGTTACCCCATCAAGGTATATACAGTACCATCAGGTAGAGAAGTTACCAATTGCTTCACCACATGAATTAAGGGGACTTTTTAATAAGGCCAGATTATCAAAACTCAGACTGGACTTGAGGCAGGAAATCACTAATACCACTCCTTCCCTTCCAAACAAATAATGACCAAGTTGCTAGGACTTTGGTTTAATCTTTCATCCTCACAGCATCCATTGCCAGCATACTGGGTCTCCGTCCCCTCTTTAGTTTGTAGAACTTTCTGGTCTAGAATGAAGAATGCCACCTACAGGTCTATGAACACCATTTGTAACACCAATTTGTATTTTGTTTTGGGATATTTCTCATTCTAGTACTGATCAGGCCTTATTTAGCTTCCGAGACCTGCCAAAATCAAACTAGAAGGTGGCAACTTTATTGTTATTATTTTATATTTTTTAGATATGAACACATAAAGTGTGAATTGTGCTCCAATGCACAGAAATATTTAAATAATTAATATTTTATGCATTGTGCATAGGCTTTTTATAATGTTAACCAGAACCTGGGAATAACAGTTACTCCTGATGCTCCCAGAACGCACGGATGCATATAATACCTGGGGTCACCAACCTGAATGTGTTTATTGATTGGTACTGTAACTTTGTTCTGTGTGTGTTAATTCTATCTGTGTGCTCTGAAGATCAATGAGAGTCTGAGTCCCCAAGGGGTCACTGACCAGTGTGAGTAGTGGGGAGGATACTGCAATACTCTCTCTCAGCCTGGAGCTGGCATTTTACTGGTTGATGTGCAGTACTGCTGGCCTAGCACTGGTCCTTTAATGGAACAAAAACCTGTGAGCTTATGGGACGACTATACAGGGCCTTATTGTTTCAGAAAAGAGGGGAGAAAGCAGAAACCTTGGCCTGAATTCTGGCAGGCAGCTGCCAGAAGGGACCCAAGCACAGAGTCAGCAGATGGCTCCTACTACCCCCAAGTTTTTGCCTAAGCCAGGTCACTGCAGTTGAAATGGTGACAAAGGCTACCAGACGGAGCACAGAAACCATGGCCTCTTAGCTTGAGGCGACATTTCCTCATGCTGGAACTTTAAGTTCTCCTAGAAGTGAATGAAGAATGAGCACTTACTGTAACACACACAGACTTTGTGCCACACTTGAGTGCCACTTCAGAAATGTGGATCTACCCATTAAATGCTGGCAGTGGTTGGGAAGGACACTAGAGACAGCGCTCGGGTCCTTCATACTGTAGCAGATATACTGTACAGCATTTGACCTGTTGAAAATGAGGATCTTGATAGCAGTGGTTTCATGAGATTGTGTAGCAGCCTATGAAACTCTCTCGGGTGAGCCATGTACTAAGAAATAGGCCATCATGTTGTCTTCTGCCAGGGACTTGGGAACAGTTGCACTTAAAAAGGCATATCTACAGTAAGTGGACTACAACCAACAGGCTCCCTAAATTCATAGGATTTTAGCTCTCCCTACTGGTGCCTGAAACTAGAAGAACTGAACTTGAGTTCACGGGACTCCAAAGACAAGGAGGGATCAGAAAAGTGCACTGAGGACATGGTTCTGACTTTAACTTGGGCATCAGTGTAGCAGGCAGATCAAATGTCCTCCATGTCACTTGACTGCTTTTGTGGTTTGGCGAAATGATCTGAATCCAATGTGGACATCTGGATCACAGAGGCAATGTTGCACCTATACAATCCATAGCAGAGCTGTGGGACAGTGACATCCTGGGTTGCACACTCTGTATGCATAAGGGCATATTGGGAATACTGAAGGATGACAAACTATTCATGTTTATTGATTTGTAGTGTTGACAGTAAGGGTTGTTGTGTATGCTAATTCTGATATATTTGTGTATACACTCAATTAGAGCTCTGAAAAGCAGCATGTCGAAGGATTCACTGACTATTGGGAGTTACCACAGCAAAGCTGACTGCGAACTGAAGTGGGCGTTTTCATGGACCATGTGTACTTTTCCAAAGGAAGAGCTGCAGATCTAGCACTGACCCTTTCACAATATAAGAGCAATAAATTCCATATCTTCATACTTTCGAACCTACATAAACTTTGCAGTGCTATAATATACAGTAATTAGATGCAAGGCAAAAAGGAAAAGATGTTGTATTGAAGGTTTCCTAACTTGTGCCTCTTTTTTAAATATCAGAGACAGCCAATTTAAAAGTAACCTCCCAGTTACAAGGAAAGTGTGGACAAGATATACCAGTTACTGTAAATAGATACTGAGAGAGATATGGCAAGATAAAAGCACAATGCTTGTCTCCATAAAAGGTGCTTTCAGCATTATCTTATAGCCTCTGGTTCCTTTCCGAAGACTGTAGACAGTCATCTTTTAAACCTGTGGCATTTCAGGGACACTTACTTTCCTATCCCATCTCTGCAAAAACAGGGCTGCACAAGCATAGTCTAACTAGACAGGAGTTTAATCAGAAGTCTGGAATCCCTAGAGTCTTTTTTGCAATTGATAGAATATATATGCAGTTACAAACTCCGATTTATTAATTGTAAAGGCACGTATTTTGTTAATGTTTCTCTGACTAGCACACTATTGTGAAACTAGTGTGTAATTACATATCAGACAAGTACCTAACATAACAATGTACAAAATTCAAATGTTTTGAAATGCTGTAAATCTGGTCTTATTTATTATTATTTACTTGCATTAGGCAAAAAATTGACGTCTGGCCTGGATAACTATATTATATTATATATAATTATTTGATAAACTCAGTTTGACCAAAACAGAAGAGAGAATATACCAAAGGTAACCAGATGAAAAAAATACTACAGAATTAGGTGTTTAATATGTAGTGATCTTTTGGTTCAAATCACTCTTCTGGTACAACCCACTTCCTCCAAAGCTAAGGCAATGACAATGCATACTGCAACCTCAAATGTTCAGTGTTAAAGTCTTTATTTCTAAATAAAAAAGATGTTGACATTCCAAAATAACTTATAGACATTTTATTAGAAAATGATTTTTTGAAGCTTAAATCTTGTTATATCTAGATAGAAAAAAACATAGTTTCTGAAGAATATTTTCAGCTGAGGTAGGTAGTACTCACATAATTATGATGTACTGAGTCAAAAATGTAACCTTAATTTATTGACACTGAGTTGTTTTCAATTTAAGCAAAGCCCTAAAGACCCTTGTGAAATTTCAATTATGTTCTTAGAAAAGCCAGTGATAAGTATTTCTGTGCACAATGCAATCCTACCATTTGATGAATGGCTAGCCTTCAATTTTAAGGAAGGATAGAAGATAACTTTTGAATGATCGGGGGAAGTATGAGGTAGCTATTCTTTCAATGGTTTAATAAGTTTCCAGCTGCCCATATTTTAATTGGATTCTTTTTAAATTCAGTCTGTTTGCACATTTAGAAAAAGAAAGTTCAGTGGCTCAGGTATTCCATTGGTGGCAAAGCAATGTCTGTCAAAAGACCAAAAGGGAAATGTGTTTTAAATAATTTATCTTACAAGAAGAGGTGAGTTACTCTAATGAGGTTCTAGTAGACTATAAATTATGATAATGGGATTTTCTCCCCTTTTAAAGTGCTAAGTTAGCTTTTCTATACAGTATAGCTTTTGATGTTCCTAAAGCTGTGTGATTGTAATGTATTAGTAACTAATGGGATGTTATTTAAATAAAACAAAATCATTAGGATGCCATTATGAATCACTGATAACAATAATTGCTACTCAAAAGGTCAAAGTGTTGTGTTGATGTCTATTAAAGGGAAGTGGACATATTTGTATTAAAAAACAATGAAGAGTATAATGTTCTCTTCTTCCTTTTTATGCAGTAACATAAAATTATAGAATCAAATTGAAACATGTAAACAGGAATATGCGATCAAAGTACTCACAAGCTTTCCAAAATAATGCACTTTCAAGGTACACTTCAATATAGTATATGCCTTTACTATTTATACCAGAGTACTGTTAGTTATCTTTTTCAAGACTGTCATAAAAATATAAATGGGCAATATAGGCATTTATATTCAAGCATTCGGTACAGTTTTCTGGTTCAATCACGTTATGTTAAATTGATGTCATAGCATTCTATTCTTTAGCTTTAAGTACTGTACATACTGAAATTTACACAAGTTAATACAGTAACTGTGCACAAATGATTTCCAGGTCTGTCACAAAAGCTCAAAAATTCATCTCTGCAGTTTCAAGGGGTCTTTCATATTTATTTCCATTTTGTACAGTAATTGTTTCAAGCCTTCACATTTTTGAAGCTTAAATAAACAATTAGGCATTTCAGAGTGTAAGTTTCTGGATTTCCCTTCAATGTTGATGTAAGGATGGAATCTTATTGTAGATCATTGTCGCAGGACCCCGCAGTACTATGTAAATTTCTCACATACTGTCAGTTCATAGAGGAAAAATCTTCACATGCATCACAGAGTGCGGAAGATATCGAGATGGAGACAGGATGGTGAATATTCATGGATTTTGAATACTTGTGGCAAATGATTCATTTGGTTAAACTGCTTTGCAATGACCAACTGCTTATGGATGTTACATTTCAAAGTTCATTCATTGTCTCAAAAGAAAAAGTTAAATGGTAACTTAAGATTGTCGGCTGTCCGCTTACCAAGCTATGTACTGATTTGTTTTGTTTTATTTATGAAATGCTGGTCTATTTTTAGATGTTTTTAGCTGTGTCTACTGCTTGCAAACAGAAGGTCAAGGGGTGTCTACAGTGTAAAAGTGCCAAAATGCAGGACCTTCAAATTTGATGCAAGAGTAATTGTAAAAATAGTCAAAATGCAAATGATATAATGCCTTGAGCACACATCACTCTTCACACCTTCACACTGTACTTCTGGCTTGGATCGTGGAGAGACACTAACTGGTTTCTATAACAGCTGATATCCCCTACCTTACAATGCACTCTGCAAATGAAGAGAAAGAAATTTATCAACTTATAAAATGTGCTGAACAGAATGATTGCAATTACAGTATTTTATTTTCTAAAATGGAAGAATGGTGAAAAATTTAACATGTCTTCAAAGAGAATCTAGAATGAACTGCAAATGTTGGTTTGGTGGAGCTGCTACTAAACAATGCTGGGAGTAAGTGACAACCCACTAAACAAGAAACAAGAGAACATACTGTACATCAAATCAACAACATGATTAGCAGCACTGGCTTGAATGGTATTTGGCAAGCTTTTAACATACATTTGATGTCAAAGTTAACTGGACTGCATCTTCCAAAAAGAAAACAAAATCTGTACGTATCTTTACTAATTTATTGTACAGTTTAGAAAAAAGTCTGGCATTTTCTGAGAGTTTAAGATCGTCTGAAATATTTATGTGTATATATATAAATATATGTATATGTATATATGTATAAGTTAAGTTAACACCGATTTCATATATGTACTTCAGACACCGTTAAAATATGTTTTGAAGTTCTACTGGAACATAGAGAATGTGCTAAGGTAAGATAATTAGCTAAGATCCTGTTATGCATAACCACATTTTCGGCAATTCTCTTTTAGCCCAGAGGTTTTGTTGTAGGAGGCCCTATTCTTTCACTCAAATTGAAAATCCTGGCACACACTTCACAGATTTTAAAAGTTGTATACCCTGGTTGGTTCAATGCACTGAAATCAAAGTGAACATAACATATTTCAAAGTAAAATATTTATTAAATCTATACAAAACCTCATTACCTTTTTTACACTTCAATATTATCAGCACTAATAGATAGTAGAGTCAATTTAACAGTTTACATGTCTTTTAAATTAAAATAATCAACACGTACAAACAACCTTAGTAACTTTTATTACAGAATATTCAAAGGTGCCCTGCGCAAATACTTTTCAAATTAAAATGCTTTATCTTATCAAGCACATTTTTATGATTACCTTTCTATTAAACTAAATAATAAACACTGAATCATATGACCTGTTGTAAAGGAATAGAGAATGCAAAACAAAGGTAACAGGAATTAAAACCCCTTTTTGCAAAGAAAAGATGCATGAAAGACATCTAAATTGGAAAATAACCTGATATTCCCAATGGAAAATACATATAGAGTGTAGCAGCGCAATCTTACATTTTTGCAGTGTGTAGGCAGTTGGGTTAATCTTTGGTCATCCAATCAGTTGTTCATTACCTAAGGTGCTTATTTAATTCTTCTGAAGATGTCCAACTCGGGTATTATGGAAAATGCACATTAAAAAATTATCATAATAGCAATTACTTTTAGTATTAATTTAGTTCAAATGTGAATGCATGTAGCATTAGTACAGTTGTAATGTTAAACATATTAAACATCTGCTGGTGACATCGCTAGAGTTGGTACAACAGTTCAAACACAGTTCAAACTACAGTTCAAACATATCTCTTTCTTTCATATAACATTTTGCCCTTAACCTGACACTGAATCTGGCTTCCAGCTCAAATCAAATAGCATATCAGTGTATTAAATCATGTGCCCCTGACACAAGCAAACATTTGGGGTAAAAGGTATTTCAGTTTCTTCAGTCTTTTGCATACTTCTTCCTTGGAGCAATGAGAGCTTGCCTCATGCAGTTTTAGATTTATTTAGGCAGACTTTCAAAGAACGTAATACAATAGAGGTCTGATGAACCTGCTGCTAACATGCCCTTGGTGCTTACTAAAAGATAAATGCATGAAAAGCCTTTAATGATATCATGTTGTAAAGCAAGAAACTCGGCTCTGGTATTCAGTTTGGACTTGACCCTCGCAAAGCTTCATGCTAATTGAAAATGACATGTAAGAGACGTGCGTATATATGCAAAAAATTAATGAAAGACTAATGCTATCTCTTCTCAGGGCCTTGAATGGGCACGGAAATGTTTAATTGGATCAGACTCATGTACATTAGCAACCTTGACATAGACACAAGAACAAAATACAGTAGTAGTAGTAGTTTGTGGGAGCTTGGCCTGGAGTATTATGCAGGGCCTGAGGCAGATGCTCATTCAGAAATCTGATATTTATACCACAAGAACAGAGTTGGAGAGAAAACTGCAGATTTGAACACAGCAGATGATTTTGCCAGTAATTTGAATATTTGTTCTTAACAATACCATCCTATCCCTTTCACACTACACATTCCTCCATCAAACAAAGAGGAATTACCAAGGTTTTGGTCTCACAAATGTTATAACAGGTGATCCGCTTCCCAGTGTTTTATGCCATTGAAACCATAGAGTCCAACTGGCTTCAAGAATCAGCTGTAAGACGCATATAACAGGTGCACATATACATAAATAAGATGTTATGTTATCCCTTTGGGATTGACAATGATTTCCAGTGAAAACACGGTTGAGACCTTGTACTTAAAATAAATTAAACATAACGGATAACAAACATGAATACAAATTGAACGTAATGCCTTTAGACTGAGAGTTCTCGCTGCTCTTGATATTCTCAGATGTTTGGTTCTTCTGTATTTCGGGGCCTTTGCAGATTCCAGCTGTCCTATCGCATTTGCTTTTCTTTATTCTTTTTTTTTAACTGTGGTGTATTACTAGCTCTAAATAATAGCCTTATTTTTACAGTTTGCTAACTCACCAGTGATGTATTAAAATCAATAATGACACTCAAAGCTGAACATCCGCTCAGTTGAATACCAACTCAACTCGTATGAACTGAGCTGTCCCTGAGCGGCCTCCTCTTATATTCTCAGCAGTATCTTCCAAAGGAATTTACAAGAATCAGGTTACGCCAAGTGCCTTAAATGACAGAATGCTAAAACCATTTAAGGCTCGTTCATGCTGTAAATGTTCTGAAAACATCACCCTTAGTGTTTGTAGGTGTACAGTATTGTACAAGCTGACTTTTAACAATTGTTTTAACAACCTATTATCAAGTAATACAACAAAAGCAGGAAATAGTAAAAGAAAAGGGAACGGAAATGTCCAATTCATTCCGATTGTTGAGATGATTTTCAAAATCTTAACTTTAAGATTCAAATTAAAACTGACCTCTACTGATTGCTTGAGAAATACTGTGAGAGTAAGGTTAATTTTATCCGTTTCTGACGCAGACAGGATTAATGCATACCTTTGTTTCATCAAGGCTTGATTATTCCTAGTCACATTTCTTTGGCATTTGATAAACTTGTGCTTCCCAATTATTTTTTTTCTGCTTGATACCGTTACAGTCATCTTCAGGAAAAAAAAAAGAAATACAAACATAATACAAACATAATACCCTTGTCCGGCAAACAAATATCAACTCTATATGTGTTTAATTTATTTTTACATAAAGGCTTTGAATGGGAACATTTGAAATTCTAACTTGTGATTCTACAGTTGAAAAAATAATACTACTGGAACAATAGTATAGAATAGTACGAGAAAGATCCAGATCTGCAAAAACATCTGTTATTTCCCAAAAGATATTAAAATAAAAGATTTTGCCCTTGAGCAGGATTTGCTATCATATTTATGAAACTGAACATAGAAGTGTAAAGTAGCAGACACTGTAAGATAAATCAAGTCAAAAAAAGATTTTACTTTGTAGTTCAATCACGCAGAAAATGTTTTGAAAGTTGCTCAGTTAATGTCTTGAAATGTATAACAATAACCAAATAGCCTTCTTGAATCTATAGCCTTACTTGTATCTACATTAAAATATCCATTTATTCTCGTACATGTATTTCTTACATTAGGCAAAATGTGGTTAGGGCTGTAAATTCCAGGCCAGAAGATTGTTTGTTTAGAACCTGAGTGGGTTGGATCATTGAGAAAGGTACTATTTTTTGCTCTAGTAAATACCCTGTTTCTTAAATGGGTGGCACTGTGGTGCAGTGGTTAGCATTGCTACTGTACCTTGCAGCTCTGGGCCCTGGGTCCAGTTCCTGTGGTGCTGGCCGCACTGAGTTTGTATGTTCTCCCTGTGTTCACGAGGGTTTTCTCTTAGTGCTCTGGTTTCCTCCCACAGTTTAAAGGCATTCTGGGGGGTCAATGGGTTTCTGGGAAAATTGGCCCTAGTGTGAGTGCGTGTGTTCGTGTCAGTGTGTGCCCTGTGACGGACTGATGTCCCATCCAGAGTGTGTCTTGCCTTGCGCCCGTTGCTTGCCGGTTAGGCTCCAGTTTCCCCGCAACCCTGAACTGGAAGAAGCAGTTAGAAAATGGATAATTATTTATTGTGGTTTGTACTTAATTATTTAAAACAATTTTAAATTCAAAATATATAATTCAATAAAAAACTACCATTCTAATACATTGTTAATAATGTATTAATGTTTGAAATTACAAAGCCTCAAATATCATTAGTATTATAAATTACCCACTTACTCATTGTACTCGTACTTAGATCCTCACAAGTTTTTTTTATATTACTTTTAGATAAAAGCCAAACCCTGACATACCGCATCTGTTAAAAACACAAAGCAGATTCCACTTTTAATTAATTACGCTGAAACAACTAAACAATTTTAATAAGTGCATTAATTTTCACATCCTTTCTGCTATAACAGCATTTGTTTTCACAGCCTGAGACTTATAAATCATTATAAAAAAATAAATATTGGGAAATTAAATTTGCAGAGAAGAATGAAAGAGAAAAAAAAAGTAATGGACCTCAGCAGGCAAAGGTTTGCTTACGTTAAAAAAAATGAAGTGAACTAAGACAAAAACAAAAGTTAGCTACAAACAAATGCTGTATTGTCTTGTGACAGGGGGTAGAGTGGATCAACATGCCACTTCATTTCTTAACTGATTGTGTGCTGCCCCTGGCTCTAATAAAGACAGGCCTTCAGTGAAGCCACTTACAGTATTATGCAAATATATAAGGACTGAAAAGCAGTTCAGTAGACGTTTGCAAGAATACGGCAAAGAAAATGTGCTATTTAAGGTTTCAAGTAGATGCTCGGCTTGGAAACAGCTATTAGCATCTTCACCAATCAAAAAACAAATAAGATTTTGCCAAGACATAATCAAGATTGCTCTTTCAAATTACAAATGCAACGAGCAATTGTAAGAACATGTTTCATACATAAATGCCTTTCTGCAACTACTACGACACTGGTATTCATTCCCAGTCCTTGAAAGTTACAATGTCTTCTGGTTTTCATTTTACCCTGACGTTAATGACTTTATTTAAAACAGTAGTCTGCTTAATTGGTCTATATTTCCACTGTTTTTTATAGGTTTTCAGCTGCCTCCAGGACCATATAAATTTATTAGGTGATGTTTCTTTTTCTGGCCCAACAAAGGGCAGTGAATTTTCCTAAACAGCACAAAGAGGGAAAAAAAATGTAATTGTTTTACTTACTGTGCCATAGAAGTGATTTTCTCCTTTAAGGAATAATAAAGTATGGTTTCTTCAAAATTAGGGTCACTTTGACAGTGGAATTTCCCCATTTATTTTCAAAATTAATGCTACGCATAGCTTCAGTGAGGTCACACAGATTGAAAACAGCTCTTGTGGATACTACTGGGTTGATGTATGCTGTTGACAGATGTAGCAAACGTTACACTAAAGGCCATGATGCTTTGAGTACTCTTTGTAACTCTATGCTTCCTTATTATATCAAATCCGAATATGCTTTACAATTATGTAACGAGTTCAAAGGAAAACAACAGATCTCATTATTTACTGCCACTGTCCTTCTCATTCTCAGTTACTGGATTTTCATACTGTATGTGATGCACTGAGCATGTTGCACAATGCATTGTGTCACATTGCTGGTTTTATCTGAAAGTTGTTACAGGGCAGAGAATATATTTGAGAAGCTGCTCTAACATTTATCTCTGTCACTTGTCCTACTTGATTTATACCAGTTCCCAATGTGGCATGCCTGGCCTCCTCAGCAACCACTTCAAATTGGTACATTGTGATAGCAGATTTATGCAGTCCAGATTATTAGTGACACCAAAAGCTGCTCCAATATCAAACACCCAGAATAAACATGAAACAATTGTGGTTGTGGATAGAAATGCAAAAAACATGCGATAATAAGTCTTTTGTTTCTATTTAGTTCATGACGGTTACAAAACCAGCACAGTACATACAAAAGCTCTTGTTTAAGTACAGTGTATCTGCCCTAAGTAATGCTTTTGAAAGGTACCAAAAACCTGCAAATCAATTTAAAAAAACAAAAATATTCTTACTGAAGAGTTGAATCACTATCTCTGAAGACACAACTACAATACATTTAAATAAAAAGTAACAAAGGTGTTACTAAAGGAGTGCAGCATTTTTTGACACAGCACATTGTACTATTTTTACTAAACTACAATCAGATTTGCACACCATTCCACTTTTTTGCTGCCCGGTGTTTAATTAGATCCTATTTATTGCTCAGCTGTCATTCACAAATGGGCATTTTTAACAGTAAGTTGCATTGCTCCTGCTGTGCGCAGTGATCGTTACATTTCATTATACTGAACTCATTTATATTAAAATGAGTATTACCGCTAATTCACTAAATATATTTTGGACACAGCATGTGTGATATTTAGACATTTGCTTGCACCTAGTTGGAATCTTTGCAAAGTACATAAAATGCTTTATTATCTCAGTGACAATACTCATTTTTATCTTACAAAGATTTATTAAATAGTGTTAAGAAGCAGCATATGATGTAAGAATTGTTTATGGGTGCATTTTACATATGCAGTATAAAGTACTGAAACTAATGGAAACAAAAATATGGAGATAAAGTGCAAATACAATGCAATGGGATACTATCTCATGTACAAATGAAATATACTATAGTACAGTTATAGAATACAGTCACTGGCTGTCTGGCATGAAATCAGAAAGTGTCACACCTCCTTTAGGACTGTTAAAGCAGACACAGAATTCCATTGTAATTTAGTAAAAGTGTGATGAATGCTACAGCGACTGGGCAGGACTTGTCATATCACAACCAAAACAAAATCGAGGGTGATGAAGATTACTTTCAAGCACCAGATTTTAGATCAACTTTGTATTTCAACATGAGTCATATGCAAGACTCTTAGCAGAGATATTCAGAAAAGTGGTCAAGAAAGAAAGTACAGATCTTCCAGAAGTACCACAGTGCAAGTGTCCAATGTGATGGGGAATAGTCCAGTAGATATCTTCCCAACAAGCGAGATGCAATCGTGAGAACTGAGGTTACTTTTAGAACAGAAGTCATTAGTGCAAAGTGGTACAGTATCAGTGGATATGTTGCTGCCTGAAAACCTTTGCTGAATAGAGATAAGTGAACAAAAAATGTTCAATTATGCAGCAGAAATTAAACTGAAGTTTCACGACCAGGAAAAAGGTGCTCTTTGCAGATGAGTTCAGATATGAATGATTTGAACTAATGATTAAAAAGGCCAGCTGAAGAGTGGTATCATGAGTCAGTGGACACTAGCTATGGTGAAGCATTGGAAAGGATTTATGCAGGTCTAGCTGCATCGCAGCTAAAGGTACAGTAGGTTTAATTAGCGGTTAAGGAAAAAATGTAACGGTAAACTAATCAAAAACAAACTCAATTAGGTTTTACTCCTCCCTCAGAAACAATGAGCGCAAGAACACAACCGATGTGGTGAAAACGTAAGTGGAATGCATAGAGGTTAATGAAACATTCAAAATGCTTTTGACTGCATGAAGTCCTGATTTGAACATCATCAAGGCTACAGTATATGGTGATATATGGATATGACAAGTGAGAAGGTCAAATGGCAACCAAAGAGCTTGGATGAGTTATGAAAAGTGCTACAGGATATCTAGAATGCCATGATAATGCGCAGTTTATCAATGTGAAAAAAAAGCTCTAATGTCCTAGGCTCAATTTTGGGTTTTGGCATTTGTCAGTGTGGTTTCCTGTTCTCCTAATGTCCATCTGGATGTTCTCCGAGTGCTTCATGTTCATGTCACCCCACAAAGGCACAAAGAAGAGGATTGAATGGCTACTCTAATTTCCACTCCCACGGTTCAATTCAATCTCTCGTCCCCACAAGGAAATTAGTTTTTCTACAGAGATGCTATTGATTCTGTACCACAAACTGAGTATGGGACCACAAAATCACAAATTATAACAAAACATACTGTATATAGAGGAATATTTCCCCATAAAATCATTATAATGTTAGGGCTGTTCAGACACCCAAATGATGTTAACAGTGGCATAAACAGCCACACAACCAAGGAAGTGGACCCTGTGCAGGAACCAAAAGACTACAATTGAAATGTTGTAACCAGAAGATGAAATCCAGAGGCAAAGTACAAGAACAGGGCGAATTCAGAAACCAGGAAGGCAATCCGAGGGACAATATCACAAAAAGAAGGGAAACAGCAACACTACCGAAACTAGAAGAAACAACGTAATAAAGGAGAAAAAAATAATAGGACAGTGGGCTGAGGCAGGAGAAGAGAAAGGAGCAAGTCAAGAAACAGGGTACAAGAATCAGGAGAAACAAGTACAGTAAGTATAGACTAGAGCTCAAACCAGAGGGTACGAGGCTGAGCACTGCAGTGCACGAAAGCACATACTGTATTATCTACTGTAGATCTGGCAAAGGGAGACGTGGAGTCCATGGTACAGGGATCAGTCTGTGATTGTCAATATTTAAGGCAGCAACCTGCATGGTCTGCGACTCTGCTTCGCAGCCAGGTCAGTAACCAGGGCTTGAGGCGCCTTTTGGCGGTAAAGTGGTGGAACCATAACATGTGAATAAAGGGGGTGATGAACTGCAAGAGTGTAAGCTTTGCTTATACAACTTAAAAAGGCGAGAGTTTGCCACATAAGAGTTAGGTAAAGAGTAGGGTTAGGAACTAATTAGACTAAAATTGTATTTCACTGTAGCTACCCACTGTAAATGTAGAACAATTGATATGCATATACTGTACAGTACATATAACATTTTTAAACCATTAAGTCTAACCTACAGTATCACTCACTTTGATCTCTACTTACCAATCACTTCACCATAAAATAATTTTAAGAGACATTATAAACAGCCTTCTTTTAACCAAACACTTATGTAAATGATCTTAAACATCACAACTGTCCGAGTTGTGCATGTTTGTTATCGCTACTGCGTTTTTTGTTATATTCAACACACGCACTATCACATGAACTGCATCACAAAGACGAGCAAAGATAATATAGGACAACAGTCGTCATCATGTACATTCACCACTAACTATGCCTATTGTGACATACAAGACTATTTCAAATGGAAAACAACACTAAATTGTGAGGTAAGCAAAACACAGTGCAGGGAATTTTTACATAACCACAATATCTCCATGATGTTAATGTATTTTAACATATTCTAGGTATCCTGCTACCCTCATGAAGCACACAAGAAAAGTTTTATGCCCTAAAACGTTATAAAATCTGCATGGGTACTTCATCGTTATTGTTATTGGGAGTCTTGGGATCGATGATTTAACAGTCCTACCTTAAACATGCTATGAAAATAATTAAATACATATAATGTATTTGATATTATAACTAAGAGTTTTGTATTAAATATTTTATTATTAGAAAGATGTACAAAACAATTTAGCACATATTTACTAGTATTCTACTCACATTAGAGCTGTGCATTAGAATTTTAATATTTTTAATTTTTTTAACCTTTTAATTCTCTGGGCAAGTAAGGTTAACTTTACCAGTCATGGCTGCCCAGGTAATTTTTTCTATAATATAAACAAGAATCTGGTTAGGTCAAAATGGGGGTAAACTCAATGTTTTATGTCCTTTATGTTAATGGACATTTACCTATGCTTCTTATCTTTAAACACACACCTGTACAGAACTCTAAATGGACACTGACACAGACTTCTTTTAATTATATCTCAATTTAATTTCATTAACAAACAAATTGGTGTGCATCAGTCTCAACATTAGCATAAAAGTAATTTGAATTATGTGAGCACTATAACATACTGTACAGCTTGAGTATATTTTACCATCATATTAGACATACAAACATCCTCGCACTCAGTGAATCTGATCCAGTGTTGAAGACCAACTACAACAGGAAATAATTTAAAAATGAAAACAAGAAAAAACAAAATCAGTCACCTTGCCTGGACACTTGAAAGTTCTATGTCTGTGTTGTTTGACAGAGATCAGTGTATCAGAATATGATCTCTGCACAGTGTTAATACATTTAACACTTCAGAGCCAAATTTAACTAAAAAAGGAGGAAAATGGGTAGAATAGGAAACCTTGGTAAACAAGTTTTGCATAAATGGAGCAACACCAGATACCATACTGTACATCATATTTAATTGTCTACTGTTTAAGGCTTTAATAAATTAAATATGCTTAGCATCAGAAACACATTAATTTTATTATTTTGTTAGATCAAAACAAAACTCTCATCTTGCTGCTAAAACACATTAACACTACACATGCTAATTGCTTGTGTGTATGAACTTAAATTATTCTATGTGGAGGAACTGAAGGATCCAACATAAGATGTGAAGGTGTCCTTTTTTTTATCGCTAAGTGAATAACCAACTCAATTTAAAGTTTACTTTTCTACAGAAGGTGCAGTAGGCAGTCACCCAGGCTTTGGAAACAGTCTTCAAAAGATAAGATCTGATTTGGGGCACAAAGCAATGCAGAAATCCATACCTCAGTCAACACCTCAAAGACTTGCTTTCAGAACTTGAAAGAGCGTGCTACCTGAATGCAAGTTTTTCCACCACAAAATTGAACTGCTTAAACATTTGGCTGAAACCCAGACACTGCTTAAGACATTTCGAAGCCATTTTTACAGCAATGGAACCATCATTAAAACAATGGAACTATAGGATTAGTGGATTTAAGTATCTACAGTATCTGTGACATGCCATCCGGATATTTAAGAAACATTATTATGCTAAACAAATTCTGTTGCAAATTAGTTTAACATCACTTTTTGAAGCTTCTCAGTGGCTTTTTAGATTGAAATGGATGTGAAAAAACAGTAATTGGATGCTTTTGCTACTTGTGTACATGAATAAAAGTACATACTGTACAAATACAAATTCTCCACTTTGCTTTAGTACCCTTAACTGTGTAAATACTGTACTGTGTTTTTATCATAGCACACCATGCTTATCTGAGACCTAATAATTCAAAAAGATGTTTATGAATTGCATTTTTCAAGAAATGCTTTAACTATTATACTGCAATGTGAATCTGATATTTATAAATTTACAGACTTAATGTACAGTACATCAGCAGCACTTACTTAATTTCTTCTCATAACAATGCATATATTTAATGCAAATTAAACTAAAAACCTCAAAATAAACTATGGCAAATGTAATTTGTCAACGTATCATAGAACTGTGCCAGAATAATGTAAGGTTATAAAGTAATATAGTCAGTGCCAAAACATAAGAATCCATAAATGAATGCATAATTAAAACAATATTTCTGGTTGATCAAATAAGTATTAAAAACTAAAAGCATATACTGCCTCAATCTCTATACTGTTAATCATGGGATTAACAAATTATTGGATTTGAATTCCAGAAGACACATGTCATGATGTTTCCAAGAGGTTCACTTTTGGGATGTCAAGCATTTGCTTAGGAGTGTAAATGTTCTATTTCCACTTCTAGACACAGAATGTTTCTCATTGCTTTTAAGATGTACTGCATGCATTATGTGTGCAACTTGCAAACACTTAGAAAACATAGTAAAAGACTGATCAGTAATACATAAAATGTAGCTATGTGAATTAGGATGAATTATGATTAATAGTTTCCCTAGTGTATGAAAAACAGGTATTGCCCAGAAGCAATAATTTGATTCTGTCATGGCACTGCGTACTGTATCTATTGTATTGAGTATTGATTTGGAAATTTTCGGTATATGAATTATATATAATATACAGTGTAAATTTGTAACATTTATCATTAGTAGATGAATTATTTGTGAACTATGTTACTTTTTTGGTAAAGGTAAGATCTTTAAAGGACAAGATGCCAAGTTTTTCTAGTACTGGAAACTGAGAGTTCTTAGACAATCTGATGAGTGTGAATTAATGGCTGTGGCAATGCTGATAAAACTGAATAACTGTAATCTCGCATCAAGGTAATAAAAGCAGGCATCACAATTTCTTTTCCATCTTGATCCTGACAAAATAATAAACATATGTAGTGATTTGTAAATGTCAATGATGCGGCTTTACCAACAAACCAAATGTGATCAGTTAAACATACGGGGAACAAAAATCCAAACAATTCTCTTCAATACAGAGGAGCTCAAAGGTTCCAAATGTGTACACCTCAATGCTAACATTTAATAATAATAATACTACTACTACTACTACTACTAATAATAATAATAATAATAATAATAATAATAATAATAATTGCTTACACTTATATAGCGCTTTTCTGGACACTCCACTCAATGCGCTTTACAGGTAATGGGGACTCCCCTCCACCACCACCAATGTGCAGCATCCACCTGGATGATGCGATGGCAGCCATAGTGCGCCAGAACGCTCACCACACATCAGCTATCAGTGGGGAGGAGAGCAGAGTAATGTAGCCAATTCATAGAGGGGGATTATAAGGAGGCCATGATTGGTAACGGCCAATGGGAAATTTGGCCAGGACACCGGGGTTACACCCCTACTCTTTTCGAGAAACACCCTGGGATTTTTAATGACCACAGAGAGTCAGGACCTTGGTTTTAAGTCTCATCCGAAGGACGGCGCCTGTTTACAGTATAGTGTCCCCGTCACTATACTGGGGCATTAGGACCCACATGGACCGCAGGGTGAGCGCCCCCTGCTGGCCCCACTAACACCTCTTCCAGCAGCAACCTTAGTTTTTCCCAGGAGGTCTTCCATCCAGGTACTGAACAGGCTCACACCTGCTTTGCCTGACAGAATTTGCCTAGTGGCTGGATTAATTGGATAGAAAAAAGAGCACAGTGTCTGTACATCCATCCATTCTCTAATTACTTCATCCAATTTAGGGTGGCAGGGGAAATGGAGCCTATTTAGGCAAACAATAAACACAAAGCAGGATACATGAAGCTAAACAACTGGGATCCTTGGACAAAATGCCAGTACATTGCAGAGTAGGTACCCAGACACAAACACAGACACGGACACACTCACACCAAGGCCAGCTTTCCCAGAAGCCAATTAACTTACCAGTATACCTTTGGACTGTGGGAAGAAACCCAAGCACCCAGGGAAAACACATGAAACAAAGGAAGAACACACAAACTCCACACAGACAGCACCCCAGGTCTGGAAATGAACCCAGGGCCCCAGCAATGCTAACCACTGCACCACTTTGCTACCCAGTGTCAGCAAAGTAGTACTTCTGTGAAATTAGTTCAGACGTTGTTCATTAAATTTAAAATGTTTTCCAAACTTGTATTCACACAGGTAAACTCCCCAGTGAAAGTAACCATACATATAACATGAGCCCCAACATGATGATCACTGACATCCGAGGGAGACTCAACAGAATTTAAATCATTCATGATTCATCTGAGAAAATCACATTAGCCCATTGAATCTGATTCTGGCTGACATGGTGGGCAGCCCATTAAACTCAAACTTTAATCTGTCAGGGAACGAGATGTGGTCACTGAACAGGCCAACAAACACGGATGCTTCTTTCATGCAGATACCTTACGACAGCACTGGTACCACTACTACAAGGCTCACAGAGCATTCTTGTGGTTTACTCAGCACTTTAGAGGTGATAGCAAAGATGCAATCATTTGGAAAAAATGGACGGTACACTTTGTGGGAAGTCATGGAGGTCCTTGCCATTGTCTCCAAAGATTTTAAGCAACTGCTCTAAGCATTTTGAAAAGTTCACCAATATAAGACTACTGAAAACAATTGAAAAACATTGAAACAGATTCGATTACTATTAGCTACCAGACATCAGGCATCACAATAACACAACGACGCAAGAGACTTAAGTTGTTCCCGTTTTCGCACTTATAAACATCTAAATAAAAAAAAAACTTGATCTTAAAGTTGTCAGTAATCTCAACCATCTGAGGAGTGCATAACTCCACATGTGGCACGTTATGCTCAAATGGATTGATTTGACCCATTTATCAATACATAATATGTACAGAGTTTCAGTAATGTCGAGTTGAAACCAGGTATGAGTGTCTGTATGGTTTCTTTCAACTGACTAATGAAAAGCAGAGAAACTGAAAAGAGAAGCTGTTCACAATTTTGTTTAATTAGGAAAAAATATCTGTATAGTCAGATATCGATCTCATGCCACAATTAGTAATAGAGACTGAGCATCAGAAGAAACGTATCACTTGTAATTGCCAAAAAATCACAAAGTTATTATCAGGAAAATGAAAATATTCTTGAATTAGGTGCATGTTCATAACATTTTATTGAACAGACATGACATACTGTACTGCATGCAAATTAATTGTGCTGATTAACATTTCTCAGCAAAAAGGCTATCATAGAGTCTAATGGGAATGTCACTGTATAGTAGCATTTTCTACCACTGGATACAATGCAAGCTGCACATACTGTACAGTATGAAACACAAGCTTTTGTAGCTGGTTTAAGATGGCATTCTGTCCGATTCTGTCCCAGTCCTTTCACAGTATGAGCCCTTCATGTCACATGTCATCCCAGCTCATCCCACAGATATAATTTAAAACAAGTTCAAGTACAGTAGGATATCAAAGATTACCTGTTATTTATGTAAGCCTGACATAAACTCGTCATCTAGAAGAAAGCCATTGGCACATGTGCGCATACAGTATGTGTTGTGTAGGCCTGTAGAATCCTGCAGGAAGGGCAGCAGGTGAGCTGCCTGGACTTGATCTGTTTAGAGCTGTGCAGTTAGTCTGCCATCAATCATTACGCTACAAGAGGAATTCTGTTGCAACTAGACACACCTATTTATGAGATCCCTCTCTAACCTCAACACTAATTGGCCTGTCCTACACATAAATTAATCAATCTGCAACTATGTGCCACGCTTGCTGCTATTTATTAAGGTGGTCTACACAAAAAGCTTGATTCATCATTAAAGAGGACTTGTTTCCACTGCTGGAAAATCCATCTGAAGTGTTGTCCCAACATAATTATGCCATAAGGAAAGTGTTTTCTTGATGAGCAAGGAATACTGTATTAGTTTTTTCTGTGTTTTTTTCTTTCTTCACCAGGTTTAACATTCAACAGTTTAAACCTCATCAACGGTGTCCATTTACCTCTAGCACTAATGGTGATTTAGTGCTTAAGCAACAGTAAATTTCACTTGTGAACATCACAGACATGAACAATCATTAAATCAAAATGACACCAATAACATTTGTTATACTTTACTGTATACTTTGTCTAAAAACAAACATGCATAAATAGAGAGACGTTCCTTTTGATGCTCAGTACATATATGCTTTTTAAACCGAGGCCATAAAAAATATAAACAAGTAAACTTTTGTGAATAGTCTAAATTTAATTTCATTTATCTACTTAAAAAAACTCACTTAAAGGCTCTGTTCATCTAAATGAATATTACTCAAAAGCATTTAGTTTCACCTTTGAACTTTTCTTTGTTCAGAAGTTTAAGGATTTCAGTCATTTAATTCTATCGCATTAAAAAGTATGTAGATCAGCAGGATGTAAACAGAATGTCTTATGGTGAGCATATTCCAAAGCATATGGAACTGGAGAAATTAATTTTTTACTTAGCTTGTGTCATTTCACAACATCTCATTTTTTAAAAGTTGGGAAGGGTTAATACAGTATCTCTTGTGATTATGACATCAGTTTTTACTTCTTCAGTCTTTCTCTCTGTTGTCTCTTCTGAAGAGATCTTATAACAGCATTTAATAAAGTAGCAATTAGTTTGCTGTGTTACTGTGTTTTCTTCATATGTAAAATTTAATTAAAATTCTGACACTGGAAATGACAAAGTGAACCGTTGATATTCAAGTAAATTAGGAATTTGAGTTGGAGATACATTTATTGGAAATATAATTAATCCGATACCTTGACTACTATGATTTCAATAAGACTGCTGAGGGAAATTAGTGACACAAACCAGGTTTAGCAGACAGTCATTGGGATAAAACCATATTATATATGTTAACCAAAAAAAAAATTAGAGCTTTTAAGAAAGACAGACAACAATGTCTACTTTTAAGGAATTGTATTGCTCACAGTGGTAGGCAGGTCTGACAGGGAATTAAACCCTGAAGGATGGCTTCAATCCAAAGTACATTTCCTCATCCAAAAGTCCAACCCATTGGCAAGTCAGAATCTCACACCCTTAGCCCAACTGTAACCCTTAGGGGAATATCCATTACATCACATAGCACAACTCAAAGTCATGTTTTTGTTTTGTACACCAGCCTCTGTGAATGTTTTGTGGATTGTGGGGAAAACAGGTTGCTTGTTAAGACTTAAGAGCTTCATCAAAGTACAAGAGTGTATTCTGACTCGCTGTAAATAAAAAAGATTAATATAAACTGTGACATTTAACAGAATTAGCACCATAGTGGCAGTGTTGCTGTTCTGTACCGTTTGCATATTGGGAACTCGTTGTCTTGCAGAGTGATTTTTAACTCAATGTCACTTCACTACCAGAATCTAAAAAGGACATTTATCACAGTAACAAGATTAATAGGTCTGCTCTGCTATATATACAGCAGAATAGTCAGTACTTAATCTGTAAGTGGTAATAAATAACATTTTAAATGCTACTTTCTATAAAATGTACAAGGAAGGTAATACTTCACAGCACTACATAAGCAACATTCTGCATTGTTGCACAAGGGAAAACAAGATTAGTCTACGTGTAGAAGCAATCCATAGAATGGAATATAATACAGATGATACACTACTAAAGTTACCCACCAGAGCCAGTTTTTTTACAGAAGCCAATTAACCTACCAGTATGTCTTTGGATTATGGAGGAAACCACTGCACCTGCAGGAAACAAAACGAGGGGGCGAACACACAAACTCCAAGCAGAGAGCCCCAAGAAATTAACCCCAGGACGCCAGCGCCGCAAGGCAGCAATGCAAACCGTTGCGCCACAATGCCACCCTGTGAAAAATAGGAACAGTTTCATTTCCTTTTGTTTGAAAAGTGACCTTTAGTGAGGAAGCTGAACAAAAACCAAAACCGTCATATGCCAAGTCCCAGTATTCATGCCATGAAGGGAAAACAAATTCTGTGTGAGATAAAACCTTCACAAGAACAGGGAAAAACATTCAATTTAGCAATCTTTTTTTTTTCTGGGGAAAAGGATGTAATGCTTACATATTTAAAAATACACAAATTAGACATAAAATGTGCTTCTTCCATGACTCAGTGTCTACAGCAAAAACTCTGCTCCTATACCTTTTATTTGTAATGTAAATCGTGATGCTGAAATTTATAAAGAAACAGTCTTTCGTTCATCTTTATCTCCACTTAGACACTTGTATACTACATTTTTAAACAAAGATGTTGTGCTAGATTTAATTTTAGAACACGGTGCTCATGCATGACAAGTGACAGTGGCACAAGCTTAAATCTCAGACAGTGCCAACAAGCACCACAGGAGCCTTCACTCAGAATACTGCTAGCCCACCTCAGCCGTAACCCAAATATCTATCTGCTGTTATTTAGCTCTGGGAATCTGACAAATATCTAGTGATTTATGGAAGGGGGATAATGTCCATTTGATCCCATACAAAAAAAAACCCACTAGATTTAATCTGAGGCGTGTTTGATGTCAGCCTCGCAGAGGTGTCAGCAAATAACCAGCTACCAATTAATCAATTCTGAGAACAGTGATGATGCATAAAGCATTACTGATTTCTAACCCCCTGTGACAAACCAGATAGGGCCTTAACCCATAGAAAACGCACAGCACTAACAACTATGTCTACCACAGTACAGGTATTTCCAGACAGTTACACTGGTGTTTGTAGTAATCATGGATTTTGTTTGGTGATAATGTTTGCTCAGGACAAAAGTTCTACTGTGCTGCTAACGGATAGGCATGATGATTACGTACAGCACTCTGCACTAAACACAAATGTGGAGGAAACAAATGAGCAGGCCGAATACTTTAATCAAAAGCAAAAGGTGAGAAAGAAACATAAAGTGATCAATCATACAGTATATATAGTAATCATCTTTTCTTTGACCCAATATTTAGAAGCACAGCCCTGTCTTGTGCTTCTAATGCAGACACTCAATGCAGCGTCTACAGGTTATAGGTACAGATGAATACATTAATTAGCTGACCGTCCATCTCCAATTCATGCTGAAATCCCAGCTCTGAATAGGTGACTGTTCATCCAGACAATGTTGACATTTCTGGGTTCTGCACACAAAGCAAAGTAATTAAATTTGCTTTTCTGTTAGCTGCTAGCTGACTTTTGTCTAGAGGGTCAAACAAAGGAACGGGTACAATTTTAAATAAAGGACTGATTTCTGATCTGGATAAGACCTATTTTTTAACAAGATTGAAAAACACTAGAGCGGCGTACACTTTTAACAGTGTGAAAATTCCTTCTGTTCACATTTTTTCTCATCTCTATAAAATAAATAGATTTAAGTGCTTATTATATAAATGGCCTTCAATTACTTAGTGGTACTTCATGTGGTACAATGCATTAGCATAGTAAAACAGGTGCAGACTGAACCTGTGAACATCCCTATGGTACAGAAAGCTAAAGGTTAAAGCTGTGGGGGGAATTAATATGTCTTAATGACATAATAATAAATGAGAAAATATGGTACATCATTCATTAAACAGAGTCAAGTGTGCCAACTAACTAAGAAACCTCACAAATGCATTAATTATTCCAGGTCTTTCTTCATGAAGAGGACAGAGTGAAAAAATGACAGCTGCAGGAATGCAATAAATTACAACTAAGGTTAGACATGAAGGGATCCTGTCAGCTAAGGTTCACATTACAGCCTGTCATTCCATACTGGCTACAAAACCTTTGTCATACACTCAGACTCCTCCACAAATTGTGTAAATGTAATGCTCATTTTACAAACTAACAGGGAAACAACTCTGAAAACTCAAAGGCAGCATTCTCTGTGGCTTTACTTATAGCCAATAATCTAGCCTCCATGTAATTTAATTTCAGAAAATGGAGAGTAAAAGGCAAACCATATTATAATTACATTTAAAATCCTATAAAAATACTGTAAAATAATATCATAGAGCATGACTATAATTATATATATGTGAAATATCGCATGCATGTAATATGTGATATGTGCTGTTTATACAGTATACTGTATATAAATGATCACGCATTGTGCTGGTGCCATGTAAGAACACAGATT
Organism: Lepisosteus platostomus; assembly: GCF_059453375.1. Taxonomy (NCBI): domain Eukaryota; kingdom Metazoa; phylum Chordata; class Actinopteri; order Semionotiformes; family Lepisosteidae; genus Lepisosteus; species Lepisosteus platostomus. Next base: position 16,131,272 of record NC_142611.1, read on the forward strand.
CAGCTTTCATCACAAATGTTGTCTGCAAAAACTAAAACATTTAATAAATATCAAATATTTTAGATTTATATATTATACGGAGCCTATAGAAAGTCTACACCCCTGTAGACATTTTCACATTTTATTGTATTACAGCATGGAACCATGATGTATTTAACTGAGAATTTTTGCCACTCATCAACACAAAGTACTCCATAATGTCAGACATTTTACTAAATTAATTAAAAATAAAAAAACAGCTCTAAGAGCAAAATTGATATCATGGGATGCTATACTAAAATTTAACATTGCTGATGATGTTTCATTTAGATTATTATAGCAGAATTGTAAGTAAATATAAGCTTATATTTTGCATGGAACAATAAGCACTTGTTATATCGTCATCATTATCTGCCAAGAATTTCCCTAGTCTTGAATTTCACCTGAATGGTTTTCAATGTCCTTTGCTGCTTCTACAGTGTTTCCTCATCTTCCTATTTTGGTATCGTCTGCGAACTTGACTAACTTACAATGAAACTTGATAACACTGCCTCAGTGAAAGCCTGACTTAGAGATAATTCTATTTCTCACACAACTTACTCCTGCATGTCTTATTGAATTGGTATTGAACCCCAGGTCCTGTTTGTTGGACCACATTTCCTTTGCTTTATTTCACTCCTGTTTCTCTGTCCTTTGCCCTCTTGGTGCTTAACCTACTGTAATAAATTATCCCCCGAGCTCTGCCCTGGTGCTAGCAGCTTTTACAATTACTGCATATCATTTGGATAATTTTGGCACATACCAAACACATCTTTTTTTGCAAAGACGTTAGAATATGTTTCTGCACTGCAACTCAATAATCATCTCCCTGTTAATAAACTTTTTGAACATTTTCAGTTTGGTTTTAGACAATTACAAAGCAGCGAAACTGCTTGTTAGAGCTGCTAACGAGTTTATTTGCATAATCTTTTCTTATTCTCATATATCTGAGGGCTGCATTCTGTACCATAAATCAGGACATTCTACTCACTTGGTAAGAGGAACATCTTTTGTCCTTGATTTGTTAAATTCTTATGTTGCTGAGCATCTATTGTACATTTTGGGTCGCAGCAGGTGTAGGCTAAGAAATGTACACCTGTTGTACATTTTACTTCTCTCTGTAGTTTTATTTTGCATTTCTGCTACAAAAGCTAAGACAAATATTTCTATAAAACTGAGGTCATGCTATCGAGATCCTCTTTTTTGTGTTTATCAGGGCTTGAATTGTGATCCAAAGTGACTGGATCATTTTGAAAGTAAGAATTAACGTTTGTACGTCATGTGTAAAGTATTATACAGTATATAGACAGTACACAGTAGTTTGGGCATTTTACAAATGTTGCCATCCTGACAATTCTCCTATGCTCCCTGTATCTAGGAGTCTCTTACTGAAGTTATGATATGATGAGAATTCAGCAGCTAGAATCCCGTGTCATGAGTGTGTAGTCTCATCACTCCTGTCTTGGAGTCTTTGTACTGGCTACCCTTTCAGAATTAGAGTTTATTTTCAAATTATTCTGCTCACATTCATGGATTTATGTGGTTTGGCTCCTCATTATATTATATTATATAAATACATTGTATTATTCAACATCTAGCCTTAAAACTTGGATTATTTAATGCTTTCTTTTTAGCTTTCTCAATTTTCATCATAATCATATGTGCATTTTATATATTGTAAAGTGCTTTGCTTTTAAATGTGCTATATAAAATAAAACCTTTAATTACTAAATTTAATAACACCCATATTTGAACTTCAGCTATTATCTGCATCTGTTTTAACATTAACCACATATGATTCTGAAGACAAGTACTGTATTTTCTCTAAAGTCTCCCACCTGTAGTTTGAGAATCATAGTCTATTTATGAGAAACATTATAAAATAAACTAAAAATACCTGTATCATATGCTCTTAAGCAGCTATTAGCTATTAAGTAGTATTTTGTAGATGCTTTTCAGACAAGTAACATTTTATTTTTATTTTAGAACTCATCAAAAAGATAAGAAGGATTAAGAACTTGATCAACTTACAGTAACAACAACCTCCTGGTAACAAGTCTTAAGCCTTACCTTAATCACACTTGGCTATCTAGGCCTCAAGTGTGTTTCTAAAAAAACAATTCTCTTGACCTACTGTACCAGCATAAAGCAAAACCCACTACAGTTGACATTAGATGCAAAGCAGAAAAACAGAAATGTTGTGAGAACAGCAATATTTGTTACCTCCTCTATGTACAGTACAGAGAGTAGAGCCTTTGATAATTAGGCTACATCAATACGTTTTCAAATTAGTGTCTTCCAGATATTGCCATATTGTCATAGTATTAAGAGCCTGTCATTCAAGTTAGTCACATTAGCAGGATTTCTTTTAATTGCTGCTGCCAGCCAGGTTGATTCCACAAGTTCCTTAAAGATTTGGGCTTGGTATCAACCACAGATAAATCAGAATTTATTTTCTGTTACTTCCAGGCAGTTGCTCTTGCTTTGTTTTCAGCATAGTGAAACACCAATTTCATTTTCTTCTAGGGTTGTCTTATTTCACAAGTTTACATTTCTGTTGTGGAGGCTGACAACTACTGCCCAGGAATAACAAAGGAGCATTCACTTTACTTCACAAATACCTCTGAGCTTTGACATGAACCCTGTACTGTTATTTGTAGAGAATCCACAATATGCAAACATTGGGCACATCTTAGCCTTACTAATTTGAATATACTTGTATGGATAAAGTTATATTATTGGTGAGAACCCGTCACAATTAATCAACATTAAAGACTAAGGGTATAGACATAAACAATTAACTGATTAAAAACTATTTCCTTTAGCATGTTTCAGACAAAAGTCTTCAACTGTTTACAAAATAAATGTAACCACAATGCAATACGCTCATCGTTCTAAAAAATATATACAGTATATAGGCAAAGCACACTGCTGGAAGAAGGTCTCCTCATTACTTTCAATGTATTAAATAAGAATTCAGTGAGGGGAATATACCTTACACCTTCATCAAAGATGAGGCATAAACAGTACAGTACTGTATGTAAATACCGAAGACACACTTGTAACTGAATGGAATTTAAACTACACTCGAAAATGGTCTTTTGTATTTTGTATTTATAGCCACAATGGACAGGACCAAGAGAGCTAATTAAATGCAGTGCAGCTGCCATTCAATGCACTCTGAAGCCCCTGCTTGCCTACCAGTAGAACAAAATACAGTAAGCGTTAGAGCACCCAAACTGAAGATATGTGATTTATAAGGACCTTACTATATCGATTATCTTTAGTTTGACTACTATAATAATTATTTTGTGCCAGCCTCCTTCTGAGCAGTACTGATGTTTATATTTGTGAACTATCCTTTTTAGCCTTATGTAATTTAGTTTTCAAAAAAGCACAAATTCTCTTTCACACACATACTGTATATTTATTTAATGTATATACTTACTTTATTTTCCTACACTTTACTGTAACCTGCATTTTTAAAAACCCATGAAGCATCTCCAAACTGAATATACTCTTCTGTTGAGAGTTTTGTATAGAGGGTTTTCCCACAGCAAATGAGCCTTACCAGAGAAGGATCAATGCTGAGTTCTGCCTTTTTTTTACCACCTGGTGCCAGGATTTAATCAGGCATTTGAACATCTGACCTTTGAGATCAACTGTGTCAGAGGTCAAAAACCTCAGGTGACAGCTCTGTTTAAGCAGAGCAGAGACCAGATCATTTATGACATAGTAGCCTGGGCTATCCCACCTCAATCCTCTTGTACAATCTGTAAACAGAGATATGCTGGATCAAACTTTGTCAACACTGATGATGACTTTGTTCGGCAAGGCTCTTTAAGGCACAAGAGCATGTTCATTTTTCTATGCTCACATTTCTTTCAGAATGAAACAATTAGTTCAGGAAAAATAATTGGGTCTATGAGAACCGCACATTGTGGTCATTTTGTTTCTGTTATGAAAAATATGGAATTCAAAATGTATTCTTATTATTGCTATTATGTACTGGCTATGGTTCTCCTTTTCCTCTATTTATATTAAATGGAATTAGCAAAGCTCTGTTTCTCCTATATTAACTGGCCATCAAAGATGTAAAAGATATATACTGTATATGCTGTACATGTATGCATGAAATATCATCTTTGGAAGGGGGACAGAAATGTCACTGCGCATTTTCAAAATTTTAGTAACGAGAGTAGAGTAAAGAATGTTTTAGGACTTTTACAGTATCAGAACAGAATCAAGTTCCTTTTTTGAAGGTAATTAGTCTTTATTGTAGTGCATCATTCACCCCATTTCCATTTCACTTGTGAGATAGCATACATGGACATGGCTAATAGAGCTCGTTAATGAGCCAGTAATTCATTATCAATCTTCAGAAAACCCCAGCCTTTTTTATATATCTTTCCATCTTGTCATGGAATTACAAATTTTGAGAAGATGGAAAAAATGCATGGGTGTACTGAAGTCATTTGAATGTTTTTGAAGTTTTTATGGTTCCTGAAGCGCCTTTCTAAAACCTACAGTAAGACACTCCACTTCACTCCCAAGCTTTATTTTAGAAAGGGAATGCCCTCTTTGTCCCTCAACCACCTGGTCAAAGCGCTAACAGCTGAAGTGCTGCTGACCTCCGCACAAGCAATAAATCATTAATCGGCTGTTACACTGTTCTTAAACTGCTCACAGAGTTGTACAGTAAATTTCAGGAAGCTCTAGTTTATTGTACCACACTCTATTTTTTGACCTGTTATTGTTTTGTTTGTCTCAACATACAATAGCTTATCCCATCTGAACATCTTGCTATATCTATGAGTTTGCCCTTTACTGCTCTAAAGCAATCTCACCAAAGAAGGACAGCTCTTGCATTTCCTACATAGGGCCAGAGATGGACACGTAAATAAATCTTGGGTCATATCACACATAACCTTACATAAATAAGACTTCAAGACAATCTGTCAAACATATGCTCCAATCCTCTCAGCTCCTGTACAGATTTTTTTTCTGCCTTTTTTATACACTACCCCAGAATGCAAAGATGTGAGAGGCAGGAACAACAAAGAGTTTTAGAGGAGTTTTTCCTGGAAAAAATTGTTTTCATTGATCTTTTGTAAAGCATATAAAATGCTTTCTAACCTGGCAAAATGCACCATTTTCATTGGATGGCTTTACAGTAATATGAGATGATAAAAGCATATTCAGCTATCAATCATTCAAATATACCTAATTTGATAATCACTTCTAAACCTACAGCAGTGCTGGGGTCATTTTCGCAATAACCCTTCCAGATGCTGCCATTAAGTAATAACCTCATGGGCTTCAATAAGGGGAATTTCTTCACTCTACATGTACTATATCAATTTTCTTCATTTTAATTAGAAATGTGAAGAAGGCATTTACATCTTTAATCAAGTATGATGCAGAACAGAATCACCTCCAGGTATCTTAGGCTACCTTCTGGATTATTCCTATTAATGGAGTCTCCTTCTGCACACATTTGATGCACAGAATTCAAGACAAAATAATTGAATTTCCAAGGCAATTCTTTCCTTCTTTTAAACCCCTACATCACTAATCCTTAGGACACTATTTTTATACTGGCATTGAAAAGGTGTAGCTGGTAGCTGCCTCTGTGTTTAATTTTAGGATCCTGCAACTGTAAACTAAATCATATAAACTTGACAGGTGGGCTAACATAAAATTTTACAACATGTGTATGCGTAGATTCTCATATCTTTGCATAAGTGTACAACTAATGTCTGCTAACATTTAAAAAAATGTGTGAATCTCCAGTTATTGTTTTTGTCATAGCCACTGTCAGCTAATCCAGGTTCGAATTCGAAGTTTATGGATCTCAGCCTGGCTTGGGTGAGCACCTTCCCCAGCTGAGCCTCTTGGGAGCCCTGCTAATATTTTGATTAGAGCATAATTATACCTATTTTTTAAATTCTTCATGTACAGGATAAAGCATCAAAAGAAAGAATATTACAAATGATGATGATGACTACATTTATTACTGTATGAGCTATCTGTGAAATGTAAATTAACAAAGGGAGACTTACAGTACAAGAAACTGAAAGAGCATTTGAACCAAAATCCATCATCAGCGCTGAAATCTGCAGATCCGCAGTGACATTTCTGTGAACAGTTGCAACTTCAAAAAACAAGAGCAGTGACATAAGGATGGTGGAAACACTCCCCATGTGCATCAGCTGAGAATTAAATAAAATTAGTGTATAGGAAGCTTCTGGACCACCAACAGTCATTGCACCAATCGCTTGTGTGCAGGGTTATGACCATCCATTTTAAAAACATACAAAATTATACAGTGTTTTGAGTGACAATGAATGTGTCATCGCTTTAAATCAAAACTAATCAGAAAATAATTAGAAGAAAATACTACACCAGTTGAGCTATCGATGTCTTGGCAAGCATTTAAATGTTCTGAGAAACGAGACAGCTGTGTGACTTCATGCAGTGGTTTTCCAGTCCCCGACACACTGACACACAGGGCCAACCCCAACAGACTCTTTTCTATGGGGAAAACCAATTGAACAAGGAAGCACGGTTGCCACTGCTACAGAAGCAGTGCAAGTTCAGGCTTGCTCAAGCTGCATAAGTGAATTGATATTGCACTGTGGAAAAAAAGGAACAGCTCAACACAGGATCTTGACAGCTTACAAAGCAGATTATTTGTTAAAACTGTAAAACATACCACTTAAGACTTCAAATGAACAGCTACTAAACTACTGTTTTTCAAAATATATACAACATATATTGTGTCTTGTCACCATGGACCTCTAGTGTGAGTGCCAGCAAGGAATTTGTAGCTTCAACGACACTGTGATGAGTTTCTAGTTCTCCATTTCTTGGACCTGGAGGTTTGCTGCTTCCTTGTTGATGTGGAGCAAAAACGTCCCCACTTTGAGACTATTAATGCGAGAAGGGCCCCTGGAGCTGCATACAAGTATACTGCACACTATAAAGAACAATTCAAAAGTGCCTGAGGAGAAAGTCTTTGACAGCATGGCACCGGCAGACCATTGAAAATTGCCTTATTGAGGTGCTGTGTACTATACCAGCACAGCCAATCTGCCAACACTCAGTATTTCACCAAAAATGTTAAAAGCAGATCTACAAACACAATAGAACAACAACAAATCTCAAATGCTACTATGGCAAAGAAGTAACTTCTTGAAACAATCAGTATGTGTGTGCGTACATCACTGGCTATTTGACCAGTGGCTGGACATGAAAAAACATACAGTACAGTATATGTGGTGCTTGAACTGGTCTGGTATTCAACAGTAAGCCATACCGGGGCTTCTTGGAACAGAGAGGTAAGCCTATAACAATACACTAGTATTTGTATGCCTTCACCTCACAATGTATTGTTTTCTCTATGGAAATAAAGCAGTTTTTTATTATGTGCAATGCAAAGGAAAAGGTTTCTGTTTGCAATTGCTATGATGCCACATGTAGACTCATGTAGGACTCCATCTGTTTACTGTATAATGCCCTTTCTGGCCTCATTCAAAACCCACTCATCTATTCCCAAACCCTTTGCTACGCAAAGCCCTAGCCTACACAGAAGAACCCAGTAGGATCAAATCACTACTAAGTGAATAGACATGACTCAATCATTTTGAGCACATACAAAAGTAAGGAATAATTTGTGTTAAGTTTGTCATCTTGGATGGATGGATGGATGCTGAAGGCGGTATAAAAACATAGCCAGGTGAGCGAATTTCCTGTTGCTTCCATTTCTCTAGGTCGCCTTATATGGTCTTTACAATCACAATGCAGACAGTCTTTGTAATAAGAACAATGAAAAAAAATTAATATGTTTAAGTATAATATTTTATTTTATATGTTAAAGTACTTTAAAATGCAGTTCCTATACATTGCTTTGAGGGGAAAGCAATAGTTAACACTAGTGGCATTGAAGGGTTCCTCCCCTGATGTAATTAATAGTAAAATATAATGGGTGCAATATTCAAATGTCCCACATATGTTACCCAATGAGCAATTAATTAATTATACACAAAATCAAGCACAAGAGCAAATGGTGTTCGATATTGCAGTATTTTTAGAAAAAGTGTCGGTCATAGTAATTTTTTATTAGCCTAGTTTCCCATGAATACAGAATGTGCTTTAACTTTGTTTGCATTTCTGCTGTTTTAGCCTCAGGGTACCCTCAACTTTTCCATCACACAAGCACCCCCTCCAGGAGATGCAAACATTTTTTTTTTTTAGACAACCATCTCAACCACCGCTTATGTGTATACAAAGCACTTAAATTTACATAGTTCAAAAGGAACTGTAATGTTCTGTGCAATGTGTTTTGCCTCTTCAGAGTCAAAGATAATACTGTATTTATTCTATACAGTACACGTTAGCATTTGTTTTTTAAATCTGCTATAATAAAAAGCTACGACCTCTTCAAGGGGCTGGAGGTTTATAGGTTATCCAAATGCACAATGAAGCATGTGCTGTTTATTGACAGGGTATTCATGTAAAATCAGCTACAGTATAACACACACGGCTTTTAGTTGCCAGATTTATTTTGAACCACATTACGAAAACTAATGCTTTGATCTTACCTAACCTTCAAGTAATATGGATTTATGCATGTGAGAATTTTATGTCTTAGTAGTTTCCATCCTTGACACTTTCTCAATCTTGTGGATTACCGTACATATAACGAATGAGATACAGCAGCTCTTGTTTACAATGTGACTGTAAAAAAACATAAATGGGATAATATACAACTTCTTGAGCTAAGCATTAAAGAGCAGCTCATCTTTCTGGGATTCACACAGACCTCTACAAATATATATATATATTAAATTATATTAGAATATAAGTGTTACACGAGAATGTATGTAGATGATGTTGAACTGGGATGTTAATGAAGATCGTGACACCTAGTTCAGAGCATTATGCAGAATCAGATCAGTATAAAGTAGATCTGAACAGTTTGGATTGGGTTTATCAGCCCTCCTTGTCTGTCTGAGCCGTGCCTATGATTAAACATAACGGTAAATGCCATGACTAGGAAATACAATGTTATTTGTGAAACTCTACAGTATGCCTGGATGTCAGTAAAACATGGTCTCATTGGGATTTACTGCAGGAAAACACTACTTAGCAAAACACATTCAATGACATGGTTATGTTGCAGCCATTGTATGCTCAGTTTCTCCAAAGTAAGACAAATTTAATTCTAACATTTTATTTTTCCTATAATAAGTTCCAGGAAACAGGAGAGACCAGTCCTCAGATTCAGAAAGATACTTTTTAAAGAAAAAATAAAATAAAAAAATGAAATTCGACCACAGTAATCCAGAAGGGGAAACACTTCCTTTTCATCAGAGCTACAGTACATTTCATTGCAGTCACAAGGCAATTGGAGTAGAAAGCCATCTTTGTTGTAAAAAGCATCTTAATCAAAAGACTTTCATTTGACATTATAATATGCACAGGCCCTTGTGTTGTTTTAGCAGTAAAGATACACCACCGTATGAATGCTGATCTCTTCAACTAGGTAATATAAAATCACTGTTACAGTATAATGCCCTCTGTGATTTACAGATGCAGCCCAGCAACTGTACTGCTTGGTGGCATAATCAATTTAATCCTTCCACACTGACTGGGTTTCCACAACAGCAGGGGTTAAGTGAAACTGTAATCACTCCATACAGTTTCAAAACAAATACTACTATAGCAGGAAGGCAGGGTGTGTTATGCTGTATAAGCAATATTGCTAAAAATATCCCTACCTTTAAATATGCAATTTTTAAACGGTTAAGAATAACTACCTAAGGACTGGCACAAAATATGTTATAGTGACGAACTCAATGATGGATTAGAAAAACATATCTAGACTTGTTTGCTGAATAGACATTCAAGAGAAAAATTAAATGTCTTCACACCTACACCTTTCAAACTATTATCTTTTAATAAATGCACAAAGCAGGCAGTGAGAAATGTGTAACTGCAGTCAAAAGACATCTGTCTAATATATTGAGCTGTGCCAAATATAACTGTATATTTATGTACAACACAGAACTAGTGAACTAGTGAACATTTTTAATTCAAGTTCACCACGATTCTTGTGCATGATAGAGTGTATAAATAATGATTAAGGTTATTTTTGATTACTCTGTTTAGTGCCCCATTGCTAAGGTTAAGAGTCACAGATTAGCTACAGGAAAAGCTCAATTCAGGATTACGGTGTACAACTAATGAAATAAAGCCCAAAACGCTGAGGAAATAATACACTGTAGCACCCTTCCCCCATTCATATTGTAAGAAACTGCCTATTTACCTATTTTTTAACACAACAAGGAAATCAGTCTCTCTTCAACAAGAAGGATTGTTTCTCCAGTTTTAAAAAGCTGATCTTCACAACTTGCTCTTTGAAGCCAATTACTTAATACACTATTGACCACAGATCATACAGGCATAAAAACACGAGGGATTCTTCTTCCTAGTCTAAGTCCAGTGCTTCCAATCACATTTTATTTTTTGGAGAACAGCAAGGATTACTGAAGCTCTGCTGACCACTTGAAATATAAGATTGACCTTCTGTCTCCAGACAGCAGTCAGCTCAAGTGGCTACACTGTCTGACTGAGAAAACTTCTGCAGAGCATTTTTAGTTTCTTTGTGCTCCTTTCATCCAAAGAGGCCACTTTCTTAGGTTTTTCTACTCTGACACATCTCTTTGCAATATGTACTGTACTTTCTTTGGGTAACTTGGTTATTGTAACATTATATTTGGAAGAAAAGGGATAATAAGAATCGCCCATTTTATAATATTTTATCAGCATATTCATTTAATTTACTGCACTTCCACGCCTTTCAAGATTTGGATTTCTTTCAGAGTCATGACATATTTTACTGGACAACTAATAAGGACTCAGAACATTTGTTTTTTAAAATTAATGCTGATAAAACACATTTCTTGTTGCTGTTGTTGTGGTTGTGGAAATGCCGAGAGAAAAGGGGTTCATTAAAGCTCCTAAGATACTTGTCAGATAAAGGCCACCACTCAGAGAGGAGGCCAAGTCTTACAAACAGGGAACTTCTGCTTTAACTCTCAACTACTACAGTATACAGTATATTTATTTTGCAAAGTGCCTAGGAGAGAGCGAGTGGAGTGGTGGCACTGTGGCTAAGGATCTGCACCTGTGGTTGGAAGGTTGCCGGTTCAAATCCCACGGCCGCCAGAGGAATCCTACTCTTTTGGGCCCCAGAGCAAGACCCTTAACCCCAACTGCTCCAGGGGCAACGTATAAATGGCTGACCCTGTGTTCTGACCCCAAGCTTCTCTCCTATGTGTCTCATGGAGAGCAAGCTGGGGTATGCGAAAGGACAAATTCCTAATGCAAGAAATTGTATATGGCTAATAAAGTGATCTTATCTGATCTTATCTCTAGGAGATCCTAGAAATTGCTTTGCTGATATGGGGTTAAGTTCAGAAAAAACTGTTAAGACTCTCTATGAAAAATATTTTGTGTCATTTCAGATTTCATTAGTTCCACTGAAGCTGAATTTAAATGTATTTTATATTATTTAAATACATGGTGTGGCAGTATGCTCTTAGCTCTTGGCTCTAAGGCTCCACTCTGGAAGGGGGTGTTGTCTGCAAGGAGTCTGCATGTTTCCCCAAGGTTAATGTGGATTTGGATTACCTAATGATAGGCTGAGCTGCTGGCTGTTGCAGGAATATATAGCTTTCTGATAATGGATGGACTAATGTCTGTTCCCTTTTACACAAAACAAAGTAGCTTGAAACATAAGAACCCGATACTAGCTTTGTAATAAAAAACGCAATGAACCACACGACAGTGGAATAAGGCTTTGTTTCCATTTAGGTGCAGGGTGCCAAGGGATTCCTAGTTCCTATGCACTGCAAAACAAAATGAAAAAATGCTCTCTGTCATACAATGGCTATCAAAAGTATTCACTTTTGTTACATGTTACAATATGGAATTATAATGTATTTAATTGGGATTTTTTTACTACAAACAACACAAAACACTATATAATGTCAATGTGAAAACAAAATTCTACAGAACCGACTAAATTAAATATAAAAAAGACAATGACTGAAATTACAGCCATGATAAGTATCTACCAACTTTGCACATCTGGACACTGCAGAGTTTGCATATTCTTTGCAAAATGGGTCAAGCCCCTCCAAGTTGATGGAATGAACAGCAATTTTGTTGGTGAACAGCAATTTTCAACTCCTGCCACAGGTTTTCAGTTGGATTGAGGTCAAATGAGTACTCCAAGGGCTTTGAATACTTTTTTACCATAGCCATAAGTCCTGATATTCAAGCAAAAATATTAATTATTATTAAATATTAATTGTTAAAGAAATTGTTTAAAACAGTGACAATGAAACACTTTGTAATTAAAATGTACTAAAAATGAGAAGAGGTGGCACATTAAAAGTACTCTCCTAAGTATTTCTCTTCATTTAATCCCAGCAAAACAACATGGAGTAGAATCTTAATGTGAGGATTTAGATGGTATGGATTTCAACTTATTATGTATAGTATCAGACTAAATTACTGCAGCCCCAACTATAGTCTTTAAGGCCTGCAGGGTCTTCTGTATTTTGTTCCAGCTGAGCTCTTAATTACAAATCCCAACTGAGTATTTTATTAATTGCATGTATTTAACATTTTTGTTTCCCCATGGTCTTAAGCTTCAGATGATCCAACAAACCTAAAAATATGCTGGACTGCGGCCCTGTGAACACAAGAGTTGAGGACCCTTCTGAAATATTATTGTTGTGCTTTGCCTAGCACAGGTATTCTCTTTCATCTGTACCGCAAAAATACTCCCTACCACACGTTTCTTCCAATTTTAGCAGAGAAAAGCCACAATGACTTGGATTAAGGAAAATGATAATATTAAGCTGATACAGCAGTGCAGTTTGGCAGGACAAAGAAGAGCATTACTATTGGTCTTTAATAACACCCAACCTCTTAAGGACTCCCAGGGCAGCCCATATGGCCTGTACTTTAAGCGCTTCAACATAGAACAAATTTTGACATACATAAGAAATGTTTGCTGGCAGCTTTAATTTCTATTAGCTTCTTGGACACTTCTTCAATAATTCATATTCAGAACAAAAGAGTCAAATTTGAAAACAGCAATATGAGGTAACAGAACAGGATTCATTCCTGTTTAAGTTTAGAATTACCGATTATATTTGGATTTTTGTTTGGAAGCCATCCATCCATTTTGTTATCAACGTATCCAGTAAAGGGTTGTGGGGGACATTGGGGCCTAACCTGGCAAGCAACAGGCACAAGGCAGGATGCACCCTGGATGGAATATCAGTCCACTGCAGAGCACACACAGACACAAACACACACTTACAGCAGAGACCATTTTTCCTGAAGCCAATTAACCTCCCAGTGTGTCTTTGGTGGGAGAAAACCGGAGCACCTGGCGGACCCCATATGAACACAGGGACATACAAGCTCTATGCAGTTAGCACATTAGGAATTGAACACAGGACCCCAGACCTGTGAGACACTAATGCTAAACTGCCTACTGTGCCATCCTATTGCTGACACCAGCAAATAAAAAAAAAAGAAACTGATCATCAACCTGAATTACTGACGAAAACTGCCACACAAGCTTGAGAGAGAAAAAAACAACAATGGACACTTGCTTTGAAATTGTCCATCCACCTACAGTATGTTTGTTTTCATACTGCACACCCAAGAGATCTTATTTGGAAAAGAGCACAGACAAATTTTATTAGTCATAAAAAAAAACAACTGCCTCCTAGGGAGCTCCCAGCCACAGTCAAGTGCCGGCTTGTCTTGGATTCAGACCAGGAATCTCCACTGAAATCCAAGAGGAAGCTTTTATCAGATAAGATATTTGAGAACTAGTCCCCATTTATGTTTCCAACAGAGTTGTTTCATGTCTTACAATTCCTGACAATCTAAAAAATAACTATAAGTAACAGCTGCCTCTCTGGTTTGAGAAGCACCGCTCTTCAAAATTAATTTAAAAAGATGCTAAATAATTGTATTGCAGTGGTGCAGTATGTACCTTTCAGAACAGCACTTCTCTCACCTTTCTATGTTGCCACTAAAGCCTTTCATGCCTAGAGATATTTGTAAATGAATTCAATTCTATATTTCAATTCACTATTTTTTCAATATAACAAATTATTTGCATTTAAAAAGTCATGGAATTATGGCTATCCACAGGGTCTTAGCCTGCTAAACATCTACTGCTCTTGAATTCTAGCAACAAAATTTACACATAATAGTGTAAGAAACCTTTGCACTTGCTATTCAAAACAAAACTAACTGTGTCTGGCAGAAAATAAATTCTGACTTGTAAGTAAATACATGTAATTGAAGCAGTGGACTGTTGAAAATGCATTAAATGCAGAGCCGTTTTGTTATGAGGATATTTATCTTCCTTCACAAACAAAGGCCAAGGGAAAAAAAAGTTTGGTTTTGGAATGTGTGTGTGTGTGTGTGTAATTGCTGCCTCTAATCATTACAGAAATCAGACTAACATAAAGCACAACAAACTATGAAGGTCATATCTCAGGATATTGTGCATGACAATGTAAGTTTCTGGCTAAATAATGATCTGGGCACTGTGGCACATATATTTTCAGTTGCAACATGATCCACCTCATCTCTTTATTTATGTAGAAGCTCTGTGTCACTAAAATAAGTAGCTTCTCTGAGGCTTCAGGCAAAGTACTTCAGTCTTAAGTGAGCCACCATATTTAGCTACAATTTGTGGAATTAGCATACAGTAGCTATTTTTACACTGAATAACAATAAAGCAGATTTTTCAACTTTAAAATTGTGAACAGAGCTTTCATTTTGAATTAGGGAGATTTCATGTCATGTACATATATTCTTATATTTGAACCAGTTCAAACCTCGGGCACATCACCTTCAGTAAAATCAAAACAGTCTTTAATTATGAATAAATCCTCAAAGAAATTCATCAGTCTTGATAGATAATTACCAATTGTCAGTTAACACCACAAGAAAACTTTTTAAAAAAATGTCATTAAATACCAGATATGGAATGGATTCAAAGGGATTACAAACACAATATAAAGTAAAACTCACACTTTGATCCTTATATTATGCTGGTATTATAGCAAAGGGAAGAAGAGGCTTCTTGGCTTTCAGGAACTAATAGGATTCATTGTTGGCTGTTCCTGTTAAGAGCATTAGCATAAAATAGGTCTGATGTCTCTAAATGTTACTTTGAACGTTATAAAATATACTGATGCACAAAAGAAATAGATCAGTCAGGTCTAACGGATTAATCAAAAAATCTTTACCAGACATCAAACAAAATCACAGAAAATATAAACCAAGAGCACATATCAGAGAATCATTATTAGTTTTCAGTATAAAACATAATATTTTGAAAAGGAAAATATTGCAAACTTCTCTGTATGATTTAACTAAGTACTAATACAATCTTGATTGTATTGGCACATACTGTAGATGTGATTCTTCAATTCATACTGTAGATCAGGCTCTGGAAAAATACTGAAAGATGTTCCATCTCTCTTCTTGCATAACTGCAGTCAGCTGGCAATGTTTGGACTGTAGCATTTAAGAACATAAGACAGGCTACAAATGAGAGGTGGACATTTGGCCCATCTAAACCAGGTGGGAGTAAACAGATCTATCCTAGTGATGGTATTGGCAGTTCTGCAGATATTCTATTTAACATATTTGAATATGGCAAGACTTTGAGATTGTTCTCTTAAAGTCATGCCACTGTAATCACAGTATTTGTGTTTTTGCACTGTCCTCCTGGAAAGTTGGCAAAACTGATTAGCATGCTGGAATTAAAATCATTTAGCACAAGGACTTCATCAATGCATCGCTGAGCAGTAAATTTGCCCTCAATCGCCTCCAAAGGCAATATTGTGTTAACAGACATTCGTTCTTACATCTCTATGCTTCCATCTCTCCACTATTGGCTAAAAACAACTCTATAGTCTGCATAACACTCACCATAAGATCTCCACACACGGCTTCTGTCAGGTCTGTCAAGGCCAAAATAATATTCATGGTGAGTAAACCACTCCACTATTCTCACTGCTGCCACCTCAGATGTAATCTGGCCCAAGAAGAATAGATTTCATTTCTCGCTTGTCAACATTATCCCTGAATGGCCTTCTAGCATGGATATCATTTTCACGCATACCACAAACTATAATCATTCTAAAAGGTTCTGTTTTCCTGTAATTTTGTGTGCAATAGTCACTGCAGTCTTAAAACTGTTCTACAGATGGATCACATGAATGTGATGGTTCTACTCCAGTTTACTGGTTTCTCTGCAATGGCCTGCTGGTTCAATCTATAGCAACCAAGTGATTTTCTTTTTTCAATTGGGGTATGGTCATGTCTTTTGTTCATGTTACATTTATTATAACCATGCCTTTTTGAACAGCTATTTATCCATCCATTTTCTAACTGCTTTATCCAATACAGGTAGTGGAGGAGCCAGAGCCTACAGTATGTTGGTAAGCAACAGGTGCAAGGCAGAGTATATCAGAGGGACATAGACTCAAACATCTACTGTATATGCTTACACCAGGGCCAAATTTCCCAGAAACCAATTAACCTATCAGTAAGTCTTTGGACTGTGGAAGGAAACCAGAGTACCTGGCAAAAACACACAAAAACATAGGGATAACATACAGTACAAACTCCACACAGTTAGCATCCCAGGAATTAAACCAAGCTCTGTGAGGCAGTAATGCTAATCACTGTGCCACCATAATGCTCAACAGATACTGTATTCATTCAGATTCTTCATCAATGAATTCTACCAAAAAAAAAGATACGAGTTGCTTTCTACTATTTATTTTGTGGTAATACTGTAAGTGCTGTGGGTATACAGTAAAGTAAAACATCAAGATTCTGCCTTTTACACCAGTGCTAATATTTTCATTGTTTTCCCTCAGTTCAATGTTGGCCGTTCCCACTAAAATACAATCTCTAAATAAAAATCTCAAAGTTACAGGGCTCACAAGGTTTAAGTAACATACTGTATTTCAATGCGTTCAGATTGAAGCATGTGAACATAACAAAAACATCCACTTTCCCATCTTCCCTTTTGTAAGAAAAAAAAGTTTTTAATCTCCTCCCCTTCTAATTGGTTTGGTTCTCCAGAAAAGAAACTGTACAGTAAAATATTTCTGGATCTTACTGTGCCAGTAATCTGCAGTCCACTGTGTACAACTGTGCAGTTAGAAAAATTCAATCTGCTCCTCCTTTTTGATGAAATACATCAATAAATATAAAATGTATTAGAGTCAGGGTGTGCCTTAGCCAGTCCTCGATGCTGCACAGAGACCAATCAAGTAAAAAGGAGTACTGACCAAAGGGCTACTAAAAATAAAAAAATAGATTTTCAAATACAATCTCTGCTCATTACTGAGAAACTCTTCGTAGGGCAGCTATTATAATTCTGTTGAGTCCATGGCCTGTCTTGCATTATCCATGATGAATGCTTGTGTGTTTCTGTGAAGGCTTCACTAACAAACCCAATGCTAAAGGAGAACAGCCTCCTGATTACTGTAAAGGTTACAGTAATCTCTTTAATAATTTTATTCACATATTTACTGTATCAGATACCGAAGCAAGATATAATCAAAACAGCTATAGTTTATAGAAACTATAGGAATAGTTCAGTCGGAAGAGATGTCACATCCTGTAAGCATTTAACTAATTTTAATTAATCTAATACTTAAGAAATAAATATTTAAATATTTTGGAGGATGCAGATGGTGTCTTTCCTACATGGGTCACAAACTCTTGAGGTCTACAATGTTGGACTACCTTCTGACAACTAATTCAGTCTCTCACTGGCCTGATTTTACTGGCAGTGTTTGAAGAAGCATAATTTTACCAATGAAATATGTCAAGTCATTGCATGCTGGAAAATATCCAAGGGAAGATTACAAATTATATTGTGATTTTCTGGTAAACAGTTTAATCCCTTTCGGTGTTCACTTATTATTTGTACTTTTTTATGCAGTTGCCAATACTTGATGCAATGCATTACAGGGCTCAACTACTGGGATTTTTCAGATTATTTTTAATAAACCATTTGAAAACGAATCAACCAAAATGCAGTGAGATCTTATTTTTAATACACAGGTTTAAAGGTTGTGGAATAAATTCTTGAATGCAGGATTCAGCACCTTAAAAATAGTTTTGCCCCACTCTATGGAAAACAATTACTTATTTATAAGAATCATGCATTTTCAATAGAGTCTAATGTGTATATGCAGATGAGTTTATTTTTTATGGAATCTACAGCTCTGCTTAATGCAACGGTTTGGGAACTGACAGAAATCATAACTTATCAAAGGTGTCTGATTCAAAACATTGTTAACTGAGATAAGGCAAAAGCATGTAAGGAAAACTGCAAAAGTCCCTTGCTTAATCTAATTCTATACTCCAATTTAATTACAGCAGTTTCATTATGAATGCCTACTGTTCTGTCTCCACATTAAATAGGTATTTTCTCACATTTCAAATATAATTATTTTACTTACTGTTTAGAAAAAACAACATTAATCAGAGGGCTTGTTGGATAGATTTATATGTTGCTATTGTAGATAGAACCTAAAAGGACAGCATCATCACTAATTCTACATGGCAGCCCAGCAGCACACCATCTGCTACTCAAGAAAACTGTTAATAAAGTCACAATTATCTTTTTGTAAGCACTTTATGGAGAATACAATTTGCAAATTAATGAACTCAGAACAGATTCCAGAGAAACAGGCCAAATTGCACCAGATAAACACTAACCATTCAATTCAGAAAACACTCACACACAAAAATCTTATCATTATTATGTGGATCAAATTTAGTTTTGATTGCTAAATATTGTGAATCAAAGACACTTTTAAAACTGGCTTTTTATTAATCTGCAAATACAGTCTTCACTAGCTTAAGATACTGTACAGTACAACCTCAATCAAATGTGGATGTAGACTAGTATGATAATCTACTACATCAATGCCTCCTCTGTAGTTCCTAAAGCTAAGTTGATGAAGGAAAAGTTAAGACCTTTCTTGTGTTTGCATAAAAATATTGTCAAAATCTACAGTCATCTTACAAATTTCCTAATTAAAAAAGCAGTAACAACATTCAAGCAATCTCTAAATACTACCATTAATATGATGTGGCTAGCTGGAATTGACTATCTTGTCTTGCTGACAGGTTTATAGTGCAAGTGTTAGAGGTCCGTGATTTCTGGAGGCTGGCAGAGAGAGATGGCGTGGTGGAGCTTGGAGGCTGCCAGAGATGGCTGAGGCAGGACAGAGACTGACAGAGATGGAGAAAGGGACAGCAGGATTGGGCTGAAGTGAACACAGCCTTCAGGGCAGAAACAGTAACTGGTGGGGGACTTGGAGTCACCTGGCAGGAGACCAATATCGTCAGGCAGATTAGATTCAGGACTGACTTGGACGTTTTCAGGCCGAGAAGACTTTGGTGACACAGGTCAGTACTGCTAAGCATACTACTGTAGTCTGGGAAGCAGCTCAATGACAGAGCACCATACCAGTGGCAAACCAGGGTTTAAATGGTATGGTTTAATGATTGAAGCACTGTTAATTTGATAAGGGATACTGGGATAACCAGCTTGAGCAAGTCCTCATTTCCTCGGGTGGAACGTGGCTCCTCGTGGGAATGTGTTTCCGATTAAACTCCAGCTCGCCTGGGCATGACAAACATACGGTTATTATCAAAGACTTTCAACTAGCTTTCACCTTTCTGATAATAAATATGGTTATTTCATCCACATTCACTACTGCTAAAGTTCTGACAGAAAAAGCGTAACTTATTGGCTTGGTTAATGCATGAAAACAAAATGTGTTCAGTTCTTGATGAATGTAAGACCACTGGAAATAAAAGGCAGGTGCATCACAAACAGAAACTAGATGGTCACTTACGAGTGTG
The DNA here is from genome assembly GCF_059453375.1 of Lepisosteus platostomus. NCBI lineage: Eukaryota > Metazoa > Chordata > Actinopteri > Semionotiformes > Lepisosteidae > Lepisosteus > Lepisosteus platostomus. The sequence goes on from NC_142611.1 coordinate 16,151,306, forward strand.
GTGTATAGAATGGATTGTAGCTGTTGTTTTTTTATCAAATCAATATAGAGAGCTCTAAAAATAGCCAGACCATCATGCACTTATCTAAAAATCTAAACTAGTTATGCTATGGATACAAGCCCATTAAGCTCCCAATTAAAGGATCATGTTACATTTTTTGTTGCTGGTTCATTGGGTATGTATTTTATCAATCACACGTTTTTGAAAACTTTGGCTGAAGTAATTGCCTTCATAGGATGTAATAATGAGTAAATTATAATCATTGTTTCCAACTGTAGTACTAAAGTTACATATTTGCTTCTAATTGCTGTATAAGTGTTGTTGACATGATGCATTTGACTGATTCTTTTATTCCTTCCTGCCAGTACATGTCCAGTTTGATATGCTATAAAATTATATCACAAATGCAGATTTATGGTGCAAACAGATGCACTGGTAGTTCACAGCTGTGAATAGGGGGAAAAGCTCCAGCTACACAAGGTATGTTTCACAAAGAAAGTCACATGAAATAGGACAGTTAAGGCCAAAATGAAAGGAAGCAAAGTTTGGCTTAACCGCCATACAAGAAAGTATCAGGGCTGTCAGGATTAGACAAAGTTGATTGCCTCTTTTAACGCAAGGTATTCATATTTGAGGGCAAAAAAATTGTCCAACACATTGTAATAAATTACAGAAAGAAAATATTATATACGTTTTTCAGATTTTCAGTACCCCTGAGATGACACAATTACTAGTTACATAAGAACACAAGGAAAGTTAAGGATAGGAAGAGAGATCTTGCATATTTTGTTTTTAGCCGTTTGATAGAAGTATATAATGCAGAAGTGCCTTAAAAATTCACATGGATTTAGTTGCATAAAGAATTGCTTCCTATATTGATTCCTCTTTCTTTGGGTACTTATTTTATATAAGAAGTCCATCCGTTACGTTTTAAGATTTTTGAATCAGTGCAAGACTAAACAGCTCCTGTTCCTTTAACCTGTATGTGATATGCAGATGAGACCAGGAAAAAGCTCATAATCAAGACTATTTTTGTATCTGGTTTGATACACTTGACTCCCATCAGTCAGGATTTACAATAAGAACATGAGCTAAGCTATAAAAAAGCAATAATTCCAGTACATATGCTCTAGAAACACAAATCTGAAATCCTTCAGCAACTTAAATAAAAAGCAATTAGAACATGTTCACTCAGTTTTTTTTTTCAAGATTGAACATCCCTGAGCTCCCCTAGTGCAGAGGGCATTAGCTCTGCCACTTAGAATGCAAGATGCCTTTTTAATGATGTTTCTAAAGAAAGGGTCTGAAATAAGTCAGAAAACGAAGGGCAGTTACTGTATACTTGCATCAGAATAAAAAATATTTCCCTTACTTGAAAATGCTAAAGTAGCATTGTTCTGCTCTGTATCTCTGATATCATATCATAATATTGCACTTCATATTTATAGTCATGGAACAGTGACTGCTGTGCTGTATTGTCCCTGTGCATTTTTTGGAATTCGAATTTCCCATTTTTGCCTGTATATACAGTCCACATTGAACTTAAAAAGAAAACAGAAAAAAAGAACTGGCCCCATTAAAAAGCATATGGACCTTTATGTATTTCAGGGCATCATTATTCTGACTAAATTACATTCTCAAAGGGGGGCTATTTTTACAGTCAATGAATGTATTTTATTTTTATTCCAGGGAGTCCTTTTTGCTTTGAACTACAATACGAACAAAAGAGCTTATGGGTACTAACAGCATGATGGTATAATATTTCCTAAACTGAGCATACATTTATGTATGTGCGTAATTTCTGATAATGACTTCCAAGACTGCAAATGTTTATCATCTCAATATCTAAGGTTTATGGTTTTCATTGTGTGCACAGCAGACAAGAAACATGGACTACTTCAAGGTGAACTGCACAAGCACAGTAATCAGTTTGAAAGAAAAAAAAATAACATTGGTAAAATACTGGTTAGATGTCAGTGAATGGAATGATGTGCCATTTTGTGGCAACCTTACTGCAGATCCCACAGTGACAGGACAATGGGGTTCTTATGTCCCACACTACTATACTTCTGGCTGAAAGACCGCTGACAAAGACAAGGGTTATCTTCTTTGAGATACAAGTGTCCTCTTATCATCAGAATCTGTGGCCTCATCATTTTTAATGTGCCACAGCCTCCAGCCCAGCACTTCTTCTCTCAGCAGGGTGCCAAGCGAGATCAAAACCTCACAACGAAAAACATTTGTTTTCCACCTAGCAGATGGGAATTATGGCTCCACTAACCTTACAAAAATTTACAACTCACATCTGTATTTTCCTCCTAAGATCAGCTATACTAGCCATTGTATGCTGTATATATATAACTGAAGCCCACTCTTGGTTTCAGTTATATACAGTATATAACTACGTGTAGACAGAGGCCAGTTGTGTAGACATAACAGAGAGCAGTTCATATTTCTTATGCAATGCACAGCTTTGTCACTCATCTTTTCAATGTGACACTACACAAATGTGATAAGAAAAAAATGTTCTTAAATGTACTCTTACAGACCATCTTTTCTTGGCCGTAACTGGAGACATTATCTTATCCTGCCTGTTCTAAACTCCTGACCCTACAGATTTCTGAAATTTTTGTGTGTCAAATAAAAGGGCAAACACATATTTTATTTTGCAGACAAAGACTCTTTGCTCCAAACTAAAAATGAATTGACTGGATCTACTTGCATATTTTTGAAACGTAAAAGGCAAAAAAGCATTATGAAGAAACGACTCGGACGTCAGGTGCATCATGAAATTTCAATTGGAAAAGCTCTGCCAAAGCTTCAAAGATTAGTGTTGCTCAGGCTCATTTTCTTTCCTATCTCACCTAGTTACTGCCTTGAGGTAACTGCAATACCACTTAAAAATGGAAGCTGAATGTAATTGTCTTCATTACCATGATTTATTAACCATAAATTCATTGCTTTTAAGGTATCTCTTTAAAAAAGCACTTAAGAATTTCCTTTTTAATTTTAATTACCAGGCCTTCACAATGATTCATACAGTATATTGATGTAAATGCAGTAAGCCATTCATGCTCTATAGTGTCATTTAACAGCGTGGTATTCCTTTAAAAAGAGATACTGTACAGTACATGTTTCAAAATGTTACAGAAATAAGCAAATTAAAGATGTGTAATGGTTCCAATAGCAAAATGTGCAGGTAAGAGAATGCCTTTTTGAATTATTTGGTCGATGCATATAATGAATGAAAAAAACAACAACAATGTGTATAAAGTATACTCTTATCATTTTTTCTTGAAGCTACATTAATTTCTTAAAATCCGTATCTGATGAAAACTGCAAAATTCAAAGAAGCATCTTCTATGTAGATATACCATTATGTATATATGATATATATAACTGAAGCCCACTCCTGGCTTCATGTTGTGTCCACAGAGCATATTTATAAACTTCAAGGTCTTGTCTGAGAAGGAACTGGCATGGCTTTACTGAAATGCCAGGCATTCATTAAGGATATAATTGTAACATATTGTAAATTATTCAGCAAGCAAGTCCTGCTGTTTATAAAAAGACGATTTTAGAATGTATCACGATGAGTGTGACAGTTTCGTACTAGTTTCACATGGAAGGCTGTGCCAATTCATGCCAAGCTGTTTTTACAGTAAGTTGTACTGCAAATCGTAACAGAAGCCAGGATAAAAAACGTGTATCCCTGGCAACTCAGTTTGGTGGTGAGCCTATTGGTTATGCTGAGATTGCTCTGAAACTTTAGAGTGGTAAATGAATGAAATGGACCTCCACACTACATTATACAGGTGTTGCGTATTTATTGGGATTCTTCACAATCATTTTTGAGAGTTTATCAGGAAAACTCTAGAACCAAATAAACTGAAAGGTACCCTGAGCCTTCTCCTGTTTTTTTTTCTATGCAAATAGCTTGCACTGTGTCACTCTAGCTATGCATATTTACACATCAGCATTTCATCCTCATCTTTTAAAGTCGTTTCAAATGTAGAGCTCGCATTTACAGAGCCATCTTCTGACATTGCACTTCTCTGTATTTTTTTTGTTTTCTTTCATATGACCAGAAGAAGATGAGCACCCTGAATATCGAAAACTTAATTCACTGTATGGTTCTTAACTACGACGCAGACATCAAGCCTTTCTAATAACTCTCACAGTCTCCAAACTGCCAGGATTGAGAGTTTCAGTCAGCTAGCCTCCCTGGATCATGATCTAGATATGAAATGCACTTGAGCTTTACTTAAATGGATTTGCTCTCCTTCGTATTTTTAATTTAACTGCTGTGTGGCTACACTACTTTTAATGTGCTCCTCACAAGAATATGTATAGTGTAACATGGCCTGCACATAAAGTAGGTTACATCTTCAAACTCCTTGCAAAAAAATCATCTTAGAATGTGTTTCTCAATTAGCGCCAAGGTCACACTGTTGACCTTTTTCAAAAAAGAAATGCAGCTGTGTAATCTTGGATGAACACACATGAAGAAGTCATTTTTTTTTGTTTTTACGTGTTGTAGGGCAGAAGCAGGCAGCACAGTGGACTGGCAGTTAGAGTGGCTGTCTCACATGTCCTGAGTCCCGGGGTCAATTCAGGACCTGACACACCTTTGTGTGTGGAGCATTCATGTTCCCCCAGTGGCTGCATAGGTGTTTGCTGCGTGCTTAGGTTTCCTCCTGCAGTCCAAAGACATTCTGTTTAGTTTAGTTGGCATGTATTAATTGTCCCACACATGTGTCTGTGTACTGTACAGTATGTGTCCTGTAATGGACTGGCATCACGCCCAGGGTGTATGCTGCCTTGCGCGCACTGTCCACTTGGTTAGGATCTGACACACCACAGCCCAGTACCAGACAAACCAATCTTTGAGCATAGACGGAGGCAGGTAAAAATAAATTTTACATATTAATATTTTATTATGTAACTAGGAAATTGCATTAAAATGGATGTGATGGAAATTCTTTTTCTGAAATTTGCCTAGCTAATGAAATGGCAGGTGGAACCACATAAGTCTTTTGTGAAAGCTGATGTCCGAATCCTTGAATGATCTCTTTCAAAAACCTTTAGTACTTAATAGACTTATTTTTAATATGTTGGCTATACAATCAAAATACCCATGACAGATTCATCATAATCTAGACAAATACCACGTTAATATACATAACAAAACATACTGAAATTCCACCGGATAATGGTGGACAACAAAATTACTGTAGCTTTTGGGATTCATTTAAGTCAATAATAATTTACAGTCATCTGTAAATTCAATTAAAAAAACAGTAAACTAAAAATCCATAATGTCTATTATCAAAATGCATTTATCTGTGAAACAACATCATATCAAAATATCAGAAGGTGACCGCAGACAGTAGTATAAGCCAAGGCAAAACACCATGAAAAAAAATTTGCAAAACTACAGTGCTAAGTTCTCATGAGACAAACTGTACTTTACATCATACAGAGTCCTTAACTGACATCTCTAGCTTAACTGACAGCTGACAGGTGCAAAGAATGCACTTGTTCTTGCACTACTCTTCCTGTTACAAAGCTTGAATTGAAGTTTGAGGAGCTTTCGTTAAATACTTTTGTGCATCGTCACAGTATGGAGAACCACTTATTTACTCAGTTGCAGATTATACCAGGCAAGAAACTTTTTTTTTTGAAGAAACTTTTCAGTCACCTGTATGTGTAAAATACATTTGGCAGACATCCTACAGGCTACTTTTATGAAAGGTCTGTCTGTACTGTACTGTATGTATAAAGCTTTGATTTCCCAAGGCCATACTAAAGAGTCAAGTTTGTACACATTTCTTGAAAATTCCAGGTCATACTGTACCAAGCAAATTTTAAATCCTGTTGAAGTTAACCTGGTCCCAAGAGAACCTGGCTTCCTGCCTTTATTTACGGTGCAGAGACCAAGTCAATCTTTAGCTGGTGATTGATCCTACGGAAATATACAGATAAAACTGAAGCTCTACGGTATTGCTTAGTGTCTGCAAAGACTGTCATCAGATGCAATGATTGCCAATAAAAATGTAAGCATCATTTATTAAGTTTCTTTTAAGGAGGAAAAGAAGTAGCCGGCTCCTGTGAATGGAAAAAGGGATAATCATCACGAGTTCCTGCTGATGCCCAGAACATTACATACTTCAGAAGATCAGAGTTTTCTACACTACTGATTAAATTAGATTAACCTTTTTTTTTGCACTTACACTCAAATTCATAGAACTTGAAGGAAAGCTCCTTTCCCAAGTAGCTATAAATACAAATCCCAAATCAAACACAAACTCTGCTCTGGACTTTTTATGTTCTCATTAATGGCTTAAAAATAGTCTATTAAAAATTAGTTTGAACCTCGTGAACATTTTAGATAAGAGGCAGTTTAGTGAAGGTCTGATTCTGTGTGGGTGGGTATTTATTACCATCACTGGAGACAAAATCTTAAATGTCTCCATTATAACACTGACACCTGACAGACAAGGTTGGGATCCCACATTAGAAATTATTTGTTTTAGAAACCTGATGGCATCTCCTATTAAATCCAAAAGTACCAAACTATTTGTTTCTAGTCTATTTTAGCCTCATATACAGTTTCACTGGAGTTTCCACTCCAGTTTCAATGGAGTATGGCAGACCTAATAAAATAGAATGGGAGTCAACATACTGTAAATTCTCAGAAAGAAAGGAGTACAAATGTGCATGCAAACGTACCTGAAAAAGAACACTTTTTAGAATTAGATCATAACGTATTAATAGTAACATAAGACAATTTGATGCAGAAGCCCGGTGTCAGAATTATGTAGTGCTATGTTCAGTGAAATTGCTGAAAAAACATATTTAACACCGCAATGAGGACTCAAGCTGTGTTTTCAGCCTTATGTAACATCAATTATGAAAGGCTGGAAAGCAACATCACACAAAGTTTGAAAATTAAATGTAAGTTGCTTACTTCAGATTCTATACCAGAGGAAAAGCAGGACAATACATTTGAAATGGAATGCAATGAAACACAAAGTAAGTTCATTGGCATTTTATTAGAAAGATAACGGATACATTTAGAGTTGCAAATGATATATTATTATGATTGTAAAATTGGTCTAATAATAATTCTTTTTTCATTACAGCAAATATCCGGTTTTTGTTCTATGACAAAACAGAAGTTGTCGGATTCATTATATACTACCAATAGTATAACTTTACTACAAGGTCGAATTTGACATTACTGTACACTAAATGCTAATTTTGAAAATGTGACCTTCTTACCATCAGAGGTAGAAATCAGACCCATGTTGACTTTAGTATTCAACACAAGGATCAAATTCAGCACAACCTCATCAAACTGCCATCAGTCCATGCCAAGATTTACCAATGTCTTGGCCTTTAATGTCAGTGTTTAATTAGCTCTTAATATAAAGCCAATCTAGGAACAGATTAATAGACATCAAACAGGCAAAGGAAGAAGATCTCTAATTCAATTCCTATGAGCTCAACTTTACAGCAGATAGATTAAACAGATTCTGGACTGGTCACCTTCCTCCATTGACCCCAATCAACCACTTCATATAGGAGCTCCTGGATTCTTTAAAGGTTGCTGCCACCATGAGGACTAGTCATGCCAGGCTCTGCATGCACAATATCAAGGATGATTTTATCAAAGCTTTTCACTCAGAATCCTAGAGCAGAATCTTTAACAGATTTGTAAAGTTTAAAGTTCAAATCTTGGAAAGAGACAAACGGAAGTATGAAAAATCGAAATACAATGGACTTTGTGACTCTATTTTTAAATCCTCTTTATTTTCAGAGAGAACAGGGAGAGAAAAAGCTTTTGGAACTGGACCAGTATAGTATGATTTTAATTTGATCACTGAATAAAGCTCATGGACACTGCTCTTTTAAAATGTGAGCTTAAGAGAATTCAGTATGTACCTGTCCATACCTTACTATTCAATTTGCCGTGGCAGAACACTACAACAATTAAATAAAAAGAGAGAGACACCTGGAACATAAACCTTTGCTTCAACTGCATGGCTTACAGTTATGAAAGGCTGATCACTTCATTGATTCCAGAAGACCTCTAGCAGAATGGAGCATAAATTGTCATTTGAGGAAAAAATGAGTATGCTTTTTGAGGCCTCATGTACTGTACAAATATAAAAAGGATTACTAAAACCAAGTTAAAAAATAACCAAATCTCTTTGGGATATAAATATATGCATTTTTTTTTAATTTGCTCCAACTGAAAATATTAATCTTGACATAATTATACTTTTCCTTTATATCTAATTCCACTGGTATTCGTATTGCTAACCTTATTTAATAAAACAAACTGCATATCTAAAAACAAACAAACAGAACTTTAAATGCTATAAAGTCATTGGTCATATCTGGTTACAGGAAAATATGTATATTAGTTATAAAATGTAAAGGAGCAATTGGATTACTTAACACATCACGAATGTTAATAGGGGACATGGGATATTAAAGTTTGTAATAAAACAAACAGCCTGGGGGTGAGTAGCATCAGCTATGTGAAGAGGGAAACAAGTCTCTAGGGAAGGAGAGTAATGCAGAGAAAGAACGCAGTGTCCCTCATAAGACGACAAACCTCCAGTCCACAGAGACAGAGCCATTCTCTGTACACAATGAAGTAAGACACGTTCAATATGAAGTGCAGAATCATTTAAAAACTGGCTCACTCACAGCCTAATGGAATCTTTGCTTAATACTGTGCATGGCCCAGAATAAAGAATCATCTGACATTTATTGGTCACAGTCCTCCAGACTCCAGGGGTGAGTGTGTGCAACTGTGCATCCCTGTGGTGGTTTTGTTTTTACGGTAAGTACCCCATTTCACAAGTGAAACAAGATGTCCTTGCTCCAGAGAATCAAAATAAACTTTACTAATTTGCTTGCAAAGCCCAAACCTAAACTTTTAATTTGTTACCTGGGGGTGGGTGAGTAGACATATCACAAAATGTCAAAAGGAGTCTACCTAATCACGTATTGAACAGCAAACAAAAGGCTTAAAAAAAGATGTATTTTGCAAAACTCAAGACAAGGTAGATAAGTGGAATCAGAATATGCCAGGAGAAATTAATGAAAAAAAATGATGCATTGCTTTTCATTTGTCTTCTCTGCCTCTGAGCTCTGATATTAGGCTATGGTTGTTGAAACATATTCAAAGCACACTTCTACAGCAGCACTAAAATAGGTTTGAAATTGCTAAAAAGATTTCTTTAATAAAGAAAGATAGATCCTAGTATAAGCACACAGAAAAAGATTAATAGTACAGTCAGACAGAATTATGAAAGGGCAGAGTGCTAGGGTTTCTTTCCTCGTGTAAATACATAACCTATATGTAGTCAGAGATAATTCACAGTATTTTATTATATACAGTATGAATTTATGTACAGGTACATACATTTGAATGTATTACCATTAACATTAGGATGTTATAGGGTCAGTTCTTTTGAAAGCTTTGGGATCAATTCTACCGAGGCTCAAACTGGAAAACAAGACAATTTGTAAAGTATTAGAAGTATGAATTATGAATATGCATTAGAATATCTTTTACAAGCTGAGGATTAGTTTTAGGTGATTATTACATAGGCAGATTACAATCTCAGCCAGATCTCTTGGTGATACGCTCCCATCAACAGCATAGTTTCCTCTATTTCTTCGGGGGAACTCCAGTTTAGACACCTAGTTTTGTGATAATAAATCATTCAAAATTGAGATTGAGAAGGTGAAAAATCAGTCACAGTGCACACACACAGTACCACACACTTGGTAAAGTTATCTAAAAAGACTTTGAAATATCACAGACCAAAGGAATAAAACAATCAATGAAAAAAATAAATAACTACTTTAATCCAAGATCATTGAGTATTTAAAAGGAAACTCTAAATGTTTTTAATTATAATTTTGCATTTAAAACAACATATATATATATATATCTTGAAGTTTATGGATTACAAGCCACAGAAAATGAAGTTTATTTCTTTGATGTAACGCTACAGGGTTCACGTGGGTGCCCTCGCTGCTGCTGCTGTAGCAGGTCGGCCGGTGTCACTCAACAGGGACCCAGCCTCTTGAGCCAAAGGGAAATTTCCTGTCAGCCCAGAGGCTGCGGTCCCTGCTATCCACAGGGAAGGGCGGTGACGTCACCGCTCTGGTAAGCCAGCTCAGCTCTCGCAAGCAATGGAGGCCGTATGCGTTACACTCTCCCCCGCTTAACTCGCCGTTCTCGGCGAAGGGCTATCCCATCCCACTTCTCACACCAATGTAACACTACGGGGTTCCCGCTGCCGCATCAGGATGGCCCCCCACCGTCGGGGACTCGAACCCGGGTCTCCGGCATCACTCAACAGGGACCCAGCCTCTTGAGCCAAAGGGAAATCTCCTGTCAGCCCGGCGGCTGCGGTCCCAGCTATCCACAGGGAAGGGCGGTGACGTCACCGCTCTGGTAAGCCAGCTCTCGCAAGCAAGGGAGGCCATATGCGTTACAATATATACAGTATCATAGAGCAAAGATTATTTTTATTTATAATAGAAAAAATCGCTGTCTGGCAGTCGATTAATACATTAAATGACAACAACAATCTACTTGAATATAAATTCCTTCAGCTCAAGGTACTGTAGATCATTTAATCAGCTGGAAAGAGCAATGTGTTTTATTCTATTCAGCATAAGATACAGTACACTGCATGAAAAATCCCAGTAGGCACAAAGCAGGGCACACATAATTTTCTAAAGTAAAGATATCCTTCATTCTTCCAGCATGACCTTTGTTCCCTTTTCCAGTCACCTCAGCTGAACGTGCCATCACAGTAGTATCAATACAGCAATTTGTTTTTCTATTGCCTTCGTTATCAAGGTTAAATGGAACAAATCAATCATCCTAGATGTGGCAGAAACGCATGTTAGGACCACAAAGAATTAACCAGTGAAAACCAACCTCAATGCAAAAAGCAAGTAACTTAAAAGAAAAGGGTAAGCATTTTGAAGTGTTGTGTAAAATTACAAAAAGAATCAACTTGTTTTAAATGTTCACTGCATTTAAATTACACGCCTTGACCTTGCTTGCTGAATTTCCTGACTAGTGATATACAGTTGCATATCTGCCCAGATTGAGTGTTTTTTTTTGTTTCTCAATCAAAGCCTTTTATTTCCTGGTGTATAGTTGCATAGGTAGCAGGTGGGAAACAAGCCAAGATTCTTTATAAGAATGAGAAGTCTCAGTTTCAACATAGAAAGCATCAGACATCAATAAATATATCACATTTTATGTAAAACAAGTCATCTGATGGCAGTCAAGTATTAAGGCAGACTGTCTTGTACCTGCAATCATCACACACTAGGCATTTTTTTTTTCTAAAACCTAAAACATGAATTGAGAGGGTCACATGATACTGAGCCCCAAGGTCACAGACATCATGGGGAAGAGAGCTCATTAATAAACTATGGGAGGTACCTATTTTAGGGCAGCTGAAGATATTTATAAATGGATCAGGCATCATGTGAGTGTAAAGCAGCCACCAAACACTTGTACGTTTCAAGACCTTAAAGAATGTGACATTTTGAAGCAAGAGACTCAATAAGGTGCAGCTGGTGTTAACACATGAGAAGGAAATTATCTGCTTGGTTTCATTCCAAGACTTAAGAGTTGTAAGGCTAGTTTTATTTACCAAAGTACATGGCAGAGCCCTTAAAGTTATGCACTACAAATAAACCATGGCTCTACAGTTCAGTTTGTGTCTTCTGTGCATACAGTATGCACCATGCTATGTTTGCTGAGGTTGCACTAGAATGTAACATCTCAGGTCATTTTCAGTACTAGACAGTAATGGAACAACTCAGCATAGAAGCCTGAATTCTTTCACATAGCCTTTGAGCCCTATTATGACTCACATACCCCATAAATAGCTACAATCATGGTATAAAATCTGTATATAAAAAAGCTTGGTTTAAAACATTACATAAAACAACATTTGCCTTCTGCAGTTTTTAAGGGATACAGAGCACCTTATGGTGTTGTTAAGTATACTACTCATCACTACTGTGCATATCCTGGACTGTATATCATCTTAATGGTTAAACTGAGACAAAATCCAATTACCAATCATTCCCAGTGAGGCTCACCAACTGCAAAAGCGAAACTGAGGAGTCAATCATACTTTTGGAGTGTGGATCATAAGAACGTCCTTTTATGACCACGATGACACAAGCTGTATATCCTAAAGTCTGTACCGAGGTTCTATAAAAGCCATCATTATACTGATCAGATAGGGCATGACATACTAGCTCTGCCTACATACTGTATATACAGTACAAGTGTGGTTTGAAAGGTTTTGCAGCCAATATAAAAGATATTTTGTATCATTTTAGTAGTATATACAGTACAATTTGGTCAAAGACTTTACAGTATGTCAGGTTTGAACTCAGAAATGCAAACCAGACCACTTATTATTTTCTTTATTTCAGCCATCAGGTTTTAATTTATTTTATATAATTTGATACAACTACAAATAATTGGTTTTACTTTATTATATTATATATAATTAATCCAAGTATATATAATCATTTACTTCTTAGGCTGAAGTTATTTATTTTGATCAGCCTGGAAGAAATGTTTATTAAACACATATTTCTTTATAATTGTTTCCTGATCCACAATGATACAAATTTTGTGGTGAAAGTAGTATCCATTAATCATTCTCAAACTTTCATAATCCAATTGTTCACAATCCTCTGTAAGAATGCTTTATTGGATAAAGTGTAGCTATTGTGCTGCAAGATGGCCATGTTTCTCTAACTTTTCCACACTCTTATCTTAAAAACTAGGCAGAAATAACTCTGTGGAGCATCCAGGTGCTCAGCTGGAATGAAGAGTGGAAACAGTCCACACTTTTCCAAGCTTTAGTAAAAAATTGTAGCAAGAATTTACCAAACTATAGCTTTAGTAAAAATGCAGCATTTTAATTGTGTTAAAGAATACTGTAAGCATGGCAATCACTTAATTACTAGCACTGAGTAAAAGTCCTAACTACAAATTAAACAATCTTCAACAAGACATGAGAAATATAAACAGCTTTTGGAAATGGCTACTGAGCTGTTTCAGAATCTAGAGACAAGGGTCAACACCTGCCTAGTATCAACATTTCCAGTTCTCAGGAGCTTCAAAGCAAGTAGAAACAATCTATGGAACATGAAGAGTTTGCAGAGTTGAAGGTGGTCTCTGAGACACACTGATTGGCTGATTTACCTTGGTTAATTAAGTTCTGAGTAAATAATAGTAATAGTAAAGGTACAGTAATACTCCATTGAAAGCGCTCTACAGGTAATGGGGACTCCCTAGGTGGTTTCACCACCTACACTAGATGATGTAGCACCCACCTGGATGATGTGATTAAGGGTTATTAACAGTCAAGGAAAAATTGCATAAATAGAGTCAGAGAAGGCAGAATAAAGGACAAGGACATGGAAAAAGACAGTAAGACACAAGGAGAGAGAAGAAAGCATGTGTCAAGTGAGAGGTCTTTGTTCTGATCAGCCTTTAAAACCAGATGTGAATTAAGTATTTGAATCTTGTTAAGAGAGCTTGTCATTCTGTTATTTTTAGGAAACTTTGATGTCCAGTATAGAGAATCCCTAGGTCAAAAATGGCCTCTTCTGGTTAGTGGATGCTTTTTTAGATTAAGGAAATAGGTATTCCATTCACTTTGTAGCATCACAATTTATACAGAGAGGGATTTAACTATAGTTCATATTCTGTTTTGTCAGGTTTATTGCTCGTTGTTGGCCTGTGCACATGTTATATTATATTCTATATTATATGTAGGTGTTGTCCAGCAGCCATATCACCCTGCAACTCACAACTGGCAACCCACTGAAGCTAAGCAGGTGTGAGCCTGGTCAGTACCTGGATGGAGACCTCCTGGGAAAAACTAAGGTTGCTGCTGGCAGAGATGTTAGTGAGGTGACCCTGTGGTCCATGTGGGTCCTAATGCCCCATATAGTGACGGGGACACTATACTGTAAATAAGTGCCGTCCTTCGGATGAGACGTAAAACCAAGGTCCTGACTCTCTGTGGTCATTAAAAATCCCAGGGTGTTTCTCGAAAAGAGTAGGGGTGTAACCCCGGCGTCCTGGCCAAATTTCCTATGCCTCCTAATAATCCCCCTCTATGAATTGGCTACATTACTTTGTTCTCCTCCCCCCCCTCTCCCACTCCGATGGCAGGCGGAGCGATGCGCCGGTTGGAGTATTTCTCGGTCGCAGTTAATGACAACGTCAGCTCAAAGATTTGGTTCAAACCAACAAATGGAGACTGGTTCCGACAAGCGGACCCTGCTGATGCGGGATTAACGCTAGGAAAGAGAGAGAGAGATTATATCTAGGTGTTATCCAGGTGGATCACATTGGTGGTGGTGGTGGAGGGGAGTCCCTATTACTTGTAAAGCACTTGGAGTGTCCAGAAGTGTAAGCAATTATTATTTTTATTATTACATTGAATATTGAATACTTGGTAGCAGTCTGGTTGATCAGGATGTTAGCCTATGGGATGTCCTGTTTGTAAATAGAGTGATTTATATGCTGTATATTACTGTATATGTTGTTTAGTGTTTCATTGTCATTATTATTACATTTTTATTTATTTGTCTATTCCAGTGTGCATGATATATTATTTTCTTTGCCAAAGCTATGCCAGAAAGCTAAAAATTCAGGTGTCTGTAATTATAGCATCAGCTCAGGTACTGTATATTCTTGTCATATCTTTACATTCTGGAGGTTATTATTATTTATTTTACTTATTGATGAATTGGTCTATTTTCTGTAATCCTCTATTTTGTAACCTCTTATTTTTAACAATGTAGCTATGACTACAGACACTGTTGTCACAGTGTCACACAAGACTAGAACTATTTTGTTATTCTGTTATTCCACAGCAGTCTCAGCTTGAGGACCCTGAATAATTAACCCCTGATTTTTAACACTTTTGGTACGGTCAGCACGACCAGTTTACAGTAAGCAAGAATGAAACCAGGAACCTTAAATACCATTTTAAAAATTAAAATCCTGCTGGAAATGCTAGTGCCAATTTCATTTCTTACACATGCATCAGTCTTAAAATGTTTAGCACTCTTTTCCTGCTAAAATTCAGTGTGTAACATAGCATAATCATTGTAATGCATCTCTGTTCTTTTAATTAAGGGATAATGTCCAATTTCATGACGTTTATGAGGTTATAACATCCATTAGTCTTCAACAGATGTTGCAGCTGAATGACTAACTAGCTTCTAGGACACTACACTGATGTTCCTTGTGGCCAAAAATATTTAGTGCCCAGTTTTTACACAAAAGAAATTGTGAATCTCTTTCTGTTTGCTTCACAGCATAAATTGGCAAGAGATTTAAACAGCATACCTATTGAACTTTAAACAGCTTATAGCCATGGAACATAAAACTGGCATTAAAATTTGTGATTGCAATTAAACAGAAGTTATTTGCCGTGAGAATGTCAAGAGTGGTTCTAATCATTTTTATTGCAGTGCTTAATTATTGTTTTAAACTCTTGCTCATTGCAGAGATTGAATTTGAAAAAATATCCCTTATTTTAGGTCTTTCAGCAATAACCAATTGACTCATACCACATTATCATGATTTTGGTTGTCACCAGTAAATCCCTCTGATAAAACAGAACATTTTTAATAGCTTAGACTTACATTAGCTTTTCATGATATTTGAATTTTTACAATACTGGATTTTCTTAAGTTATAAAAGTACACTGAGATTCAAATATTTCTGACATGTATGTTAAGTTTTATTCTGCATCTGTTTAGAAAGGTTAGCTGTGGGCATTTGGGCAGCTGTCCTTTAATTAATCCGTCTAACCGAAGTCTGCCCCTAGCATCTGTGGGGACATTATACATTCAAACATGGCTGCTTTCCAACATACAGGCACCCACATTATTCTTACCATGTTTTGTTAAAGACATACAAACCAAAATTAACATAATAAACAATTCAGAAAATATTAACTTCAAATTAATTCACTCACATTTCTTTTATTATTTATTACACAGCTATTTTATTAGTGTGAAATTCCAAAAAGGCTTTATTTTCATTTAAAAAAGTCACGTTTCTCAGAATGGAACTGCACCGTTTTGACTTCTGCAAAGCTCATTTAAAAAACACACTCAGCTTCCTCTCCTCTTTATTGAGGTCTTGATCTTTTCAGCCAACATTATTGTAGGTACTCTTGTCCTTTTTAACCACTGTCTGAACATTATGTTTTGGAGGGAAAAAAAACCTTCATATCATGAAAGCTGATTCCCTAGGCATCATTCTGTCTCACACCAATAACCCCTTTAGAGCCATTCAGAGCTGAGATTTCTTTGATAAGAAAATTGGCACTATCAAAACCAAGCTGCTCCTTGTCGTTCATCTAGCCTCTCAGATTCACAGATGGTTCCAAGTTATATGGCATCAATATGTTTTCAAGACCTTCAAGACTGCCTTATTCCTCCTGGGAGCTGGTATAACTAGCAATGTCAACACCTGCTTTGCCCCCTTCACTTTAAACATATGACACCAAGAACTGGACTTCTGAAGCTGTATTTTTTTTTAAAGAGGTCACAAACTGTAGTCCCCTTAAAGTCTGGGGAAATCCACATCTTTGGCTGAAGGATTTCAGATGATAACAAAAACTGTCTTGCTGGTGACAAACCCAGAGTACAAGGAATTATTTAAAACAGATTTGATCACATTACCAAACCGATTACCTTATAGGACACAGAACTACTGTTCTAAGTCGGAGACATGTTTCAGTATTCCCAGTATTTTTAATGTTTATCACCACAGAGCACAGTGTAGCAGCTGTGCAAAAACATTCCAACTCTGACAATGTTTGGCATCAGATGTTGAACCTCCCAAACAACTGCTCTGACGAGTCATCGCTCAGTACATGTACTGTACAAGATGTTGGCACAAAAATTAACTATGTTTTATTACCTTTAAATAATAGTTTTCTCTGCAGAAAAGAAGCACTTAATTGTGTCAATGTTAAATTTTAATGAATTATGTCAGTGCAGTAATATTTCAAACAGAACTAATGCAAGACTATTAGCTTAAAACAAATTATTCATTACTGAATGCAATCCTACAAGCTCTTGACAGTCCTTAGCAGAATATAACTTGGTTTGTTTACCCTGTTCCACTGATACAGTTATTTAAGGATGTGCTCCAATGCATCTCAAGAATGGAGAACATCTTACTGTAGAAGCAGAAATATTTTAGAACCTCCCAAAGCTGAAAGATTAGTATTGATATTTTCATAATAATAAGATCTAACCTTAAGACCATAAGACTCAGTTGACATCTTATACAAAATGCCATTTTTTGTAATTGCAATTGTTTGTAATAACATGGGTACTAAAATGTAAAATATAGGAAACTCTTGACTCTTCCAAAAACTACAAGCGAGCAATCTTCCACAAATAAATATAATTGTTTCAATACAACTCTACAGTTTGGGGTCTTCATGAAGAATGAACACATTCCCAAATGTGTTGTTAAAGTTTCTTTTATTTCTTTTCATGTCAAAAAAGGACATATAAGCAGCAAAAAAAAAACCATCACAATGAAAGAGTTGGCTACATTCCCATTGAAATGACCCAGAAAGATACTGCAACCTTTAAGTTTTTACAAAACCTATATTTTAAAAATATATAGCATATGAATACCGAGCATCTGAAGTAAGCGTGTGAAGGCCAGTAAACATTCTTGCGTTTCAATTATATTTCTATGTATATTTATTTTTAGATGTACTGAAAGTACTCCCAGAGAGTTCAAACAGCAACAGAAAACAGAAAGAAGAACTCCTGAAAGCAGATGTAGATGGACATTAACCTTGCAGTAAAATATTTATCACAACTTTTTTCTAACACTGTTTTTTTCATGTGGTGCATTTTGTAGGAAGTGTTTAAAACGTCATTGTTGGACTCTTTTTCTTCAATAAGTGAAATGGAGTTTGTGTCAATCTGCTATATTACTTCTCTTCAATAAATGAAACAATGAAATAGAAAGGAGACTATATGTTAGTTAAAACCAAGAACAATAGGCACTTCTTTACCCACAAGATTGAAGAAGTATGTAACAAGCTACCTGGCCATGTTCTTGAAACCAATTCCCTGGCTTCTTTCAAGACATTGCTGGATCAGATCCTTGGATCAATTAGCTACTATCCACCCAATGGCATAGGTGGACCAAATGATCTTCTCTGGTTTTACAGTAACTGTTCTTTTGTTCTTAACTAATATGGACATTTTAAAATATCTAGGGGTTATCAGTTATCAGGCTTTTTTTATAAGTTGTCTTCATGGTTTCCTCAGTTATATTACCAATACTAAAAGGTCAAAGTGCTGCGAAATAACACAAAAGGGTCACACCAGATAACCCCCCGTCCTATCCTCTCATCTTGTCAGTCTTAGTGATCATCTGTTTCTGAAGTTTGGGAAATCTTATTGTGTCAGTGTCTGGCTTATGTAAGGCGTGGATTAATTAATCAAGCAATCTGTTATATTAAGTGAACTCTAGTCCTTGACAGCTGAATCTACAGGTGCTCATCGCCAACACATCACCTGCATCGTTGATCACAGTAAATAAACTGTTGAATGTCTCTAAAAATTGCTAACTAATAGGTGAGCTGTAAATTTTGCTGAACTCAGGTTCCCCAGAAGCACAGTTGATGACACCTGCTTAATACTTGAACACAAGAAAAACAATTGGTTAATTCCCCCACTCAGTGTTAGGGCTTAATGGTACTTAATTAGTATCTTCTTTCCTTAGCAGGACTGAATTACTTTTAAAATGTTCTACTTAGAGACTATTGTCATAGAGTATTGTGCAAAGAGTAGTAAACAGTAGTTAACAAGCTGCGTTTAAAGTGAAACCATCTATAGAGGAACTCAATTTTAAGCAGCCTAAAGGACTAAAGCTAAAGACTTCTTTGGCCCCCTGTGATAAGCAGTAAACTTGAGTCTTATTTAGCAGAACGTGAACATTGATGGCACAGGAAAACGTTTTTTTAAACATTAAGAATTCTCCTGGTTTTAAAAGAAACTGAAATCTTCCTTCTAACAGCTTCTTGTACATTTTGTTTTCATGGAAATTGTATGAATGAGACTTCACCATTGCAGTGAGTAATGGGAAAGGATCCAGATTGTTATATGAATCTCAAAGAGGTCACTGACAACCACAATAGCACCCTTCGTGATGTAATCCAAAGACTCAGTACCCACATTCTGAGCAAAAGAATTTTCAAGTTATGACAAAAAGAACGTAATATAAATCCTACAGTATTTTTCGAGCTCATTTCAGTGGAAATGTTGCCCAACCTGTTCTCACTCTGCTGTGCTTAAGTGGAAGAGTCAGTATTTCTCCTGAAAGGGAAAATCCATCAAAACCACCAGGGAAAAGCTAGGTAGAGAAGTAGAGCAGCTGTCTCCCTGCAAAGGAATTTGTCATAGTTGTAGATTACATGCTATTGTTAAGATTTTATTTATTTATTTTTCCACATCCTACCTTCTACATCTGTCTGCAGTTCCTTTTGTAGTGCAGAGAATGGCACTTGAGCCTACACACTTACATTTCATGCAAATTCCACTCAATACATTTCTACACCTTACAGGACCTGCACAACTATCTCACTGGAAGAAAAATCAATTACTGTGCATAATATTCATGGTGCAAAGATATGAAACCTTCAAAAAAAAAATATTAAACATTAGATACAATACCGTGTCTCTTCACAGGCCTGTACCAATGTGAAATATGAACATTCATCTGCTCGGATACCAGCATTTTAAAATAAAAAATGTGATCATTACTGCTAATGGACCCGATTTACATTCACTAAATGTAATATTTGACTTCATTCTTCATTGGTAATACATTATTCTTAATTTAACAAGGTCTAAAATTAATCATTTTGTGGTAATTAAAAGAATCTGTTTATGTTAAGTGTACATTTCAAGCCTGGAAATTTAAACAGTGCAAGAGGGGAATTCAACCATGGCTTCTAGCTCTATAGGCAAACACACATTAATTGCCTGACAAGGCCACAACACATTCCTTTGTATCAGCTGTAATGCAGACAGGCATCCAGCAGGTGGTGAGCACACAGCAACACTCAGCCTGACTCCAACACACCACAACACACACCTACAGTACAGTGTGCGTTACAATACACTACTGTTTACAAATCTTTTCTTTTGTTTCCAAAAACTCCTGTGTACTGTAATTGGTTTTCAACCTTTCATACCTAAAAATGGTGGCCAAAAGAAAAAAAAACTACAGTATTTTTTAAATCTATATTTGAAAATCCTGCTTTCCATTTTTTATTCTTCCTGCAGAGGGTAAATCTTTACAAAGACTGTATCTCTACCTCCTCAGATACTGTTACTAAGTGACTAAGTGACAGAAAACTGTGATTTAAAGTGGGGTGATAACAGCAGCAGTCAAGGGAAAGAAAGACAGAGGAAAAAAAACTGACACAAGCTAATTATGCTTTTGATAAATATAACACCTTTTCCTAAAATGTTTTTTTTTTTTGCTATGGTCTCTTTTATTAAATAACTGCATTGAAACACAGATTTGAAATAAATTTAAGAACACAGCCATCTCACCAACTGCAAAATCAGTTAAACTGTTCTCGAAATTGGAATGACTCAACAGATTACCCACAAGAGGTACCAATATCGCTTTCCGTGAATGATAAAATATGATTTAGAATGGCTCAGAATGTCAGGTGATGTCTAGAAACTGATATATTTGTTGACAGACACATTCAGTGGGCAAAATGAGTCGTCAAATAAACCAGAAATCCCGGCTCATTGTATATGCAAGTCAGAAAGTTGTTGCATAATCTGGAAATGGTAAAATAAATGACATTATTTTTGTACCAGTACTGTTTCTACTTTTCAGCCATGTCAAACACACAGAGATTATAAAATAGAAATACCAATGTTTCCATTTAATTTACTACGTGTGAGTATTTAAAACCGTTTTTATTCACTTTACTATGTGAAAGCAACAATTACATGTTAATTGGCTTTGCTCTACATAATTTATTACTGTGGAACCAGCATTACATTCTCCCTTTATCTTCATTAAATTAATCTGAGGTCAGTTCATTACCCCCAAATCAAATGCTTTCAATGCACTGTACCTATATTCAACAAGTATTCTATATTAATCTGTCCAGCCGATAGCATATTAGTGTTTTTGCCGTTGTTCTGAAGTGCTATTTGTTAGGGATCAAGAAAGATTCATAAATCAGTATTTGAATTTTGTATCCTTTCTCCTCCAGCTATGTGTTCAAGTGGCGCTTGAATTACTGTAACTGCAGATGACTCCAGCAGAGCCTCAATGTGCACACTTTCAGCCTCCTTGCTCCACAACTCAGGAACTCATTCCCTGTTAATTTGAGATATGTTAACTCCTTTACCAATTTGAATCTAGACTAAAGACTTATCTGTTCAGTCAGGTTTTTAATGAAATAAATCCCCGGAATCTTTGTAGTGTTTGGGGCACATGATGAAAAATAGGATCTAACAATTGTATTTGTTCCATCCATCCATTTTCTAAGCACTTTATCCAATACAGGACTGCAAGGGAGCCCAAGCCTGGCCGGGCAAATTTCCCAGACGCCAATTAATCTACCAGTATGTCTTTGGACTGTGGGAGGAAACTGGAAAACCTGGAGGAAACCCACTCGAACACAGGGAGGACATACACACTCCACACAGATAGCACCCCCAGGAATTGAGCCCTGGGCTCCAGTGCTGCAAAGTGGCAGAGCTTTAACTACAGTGTATTGCATGTCCACATATCTTATTATGTATTAACAAGTACGTTAGTATTAACGTACAGTACATGTGTCAGAAGCTCAAGTAACTCAACAGTAATTCATTTTGCAACCCATTTTTCTAATTTAATAACATAAAACGTCACCTTTACTTTGATTTCGTAACCAAACTATCTGAAGCATCACTGCTGATGAGAAAATGAGAAAATCATTACTTTGCATGCATACTGGAATACAAATGTATTCTTCTTTATGCAGTTTCCGTTGATTAATTGATTTTGTTGTTTATGATGATGATTAACAGTGGTGAATGCAACTGAGCTTTTCAATGCAGACACACTGTTCCATCTTTACTATGTTAATATATATACAGTACATTATTTTTTACTGCATGTTTTATTTTGCATTCATTAATGTTCAAGCTTATTAATGCCTTTTTTTTACAAAAAGCATTTGAAATGCCTCTCCTCTCAACCTCTCAGAGCTTGTTTCTTTTCAGCAATGAAGGGACATTCTTTTGAGGGAATTACTTAGGGAATAAAACCAAGCTGACATTAATAATTAACCACAACAACAAAAAGCAGTAACACTTTTTCTCCCTACATTGTTTTCCTCATCATCTGCATTATTTAATGCACATTTTAAATCAATTGCCCAGTTTTCTTCTTCAGAAATGCTTCTAAACTTTAATCATAAGGGGTGTAATGGATCCCCTTTCCATTTCCTCACCCATAAAAATGGAATTGATACATTTTGCACTGCAGGAAAATGATTTTGAAAGCATTATGCTTATTATTTTGAGTATGCAATATGTTATCCTATACTGCTGAGAACAATGCACCCATGTACTGCATTTTCCTTGAACTTAAGCACTGTACTTTACACCACACACACTTTACATTCCAAGAGGATAAAAGTTAACTTCAGATATCGGGTATAATTAGAAGCATTAACATGTTACATCTTTATACCTGACATTATCAAAATAATCTAGTTGCTCCAAATGTAAACGGATTTCTTTTATAATGATGCAAGAAATGACCCAATGCATAACACATAAGTCTCTAACTCAAAATAAAATTTAAGGGCTGTTAATGAATAACAAAGCTCATCCTTAAGGACTTAAAAATTTCATATTCCTCACTGTATGATCTGATTTACATGGAAACCAGGCAAAATATACTTATTCAGCGGTTTATTCCAAACTTTTCAAAGCTCTAAACTGATTACTATTAGCAAAAGCTTAGTCGTTAATAAAATTATTTTCTTAATTATTTTATTTTTTTCCAAAGGATGGAAATTAACATTCACTATTGAATGCCCAATCAATGTGGGAATAACTAATTGGTGTTGATGGAATCCAGATGAATTAGGATAGTACTACATCACTGATGGAGTATCTGGGTCAATTCTTTGTGGCTTAGAAGTCATGATACTGTATGTAAAAGTTGTAATAAACTTAGTAGATGTAATTATGTAATGCTATATTTGGTTTCGCATTTATCTCGTTATTTCATATTTATTGCAGAATAGCATACTGCTGCTGGTGAATATATTATAATTACATTACATGTGCACCATACAGATATTTGTGAAATAATTAATTTGCTAAACACCCAGAGCTGCAATTCTTAAAATAAAGCAATGTAATTATATTTATGGCTCAGAACATCCTTTCTGTAACAGATGTGTGATTCAAACTTATGTAAAGGCATTAGTTTAGACATACACTACAGTGGACTATTCAAATTTCAGACCTTTTATTCTTCACTGAAAATGCCATATGAAAAAAAAACATATGAAGAGTCTCACAACTAAAACATAAACTGTGATGGTGTGTGGGGAGGGGGTACTTCTAAAAATCAATTAAGATAGTATTCAGATATAATATATGTTATAAATTATAATATATAATTATATACACAGTATATATTTAGCCAATTATAGTGAAAGGTATTATTTTTTTTAGATTTACTGTGTGAGAAATACCCCATATGTCATTTCATACAATTAGAAAAAAGTACTATAAAAAGAGTTCAAGTAAATCCCAGAAGATAAGGGATTTAACTAGACTAAACTAGAAATCTTTTAAGCGAATTTTGTTTTCTATTTTTGAATGCCTAAGACTTTCTTAATACTCTAAAAAAAACCAAGCCTACTGGTTAAACATCAGACCTGTGAGACATTCTTTGGTTTAGTCTGGAGTTTTGCAAAAATTCTGAAAAGGCATCTGCAAATATACTTTATAAAGCACATATACATTTAAGAATCTACATACACCAAGCATCAAATACATTAATGCCAACAAATTCACAATCTAGCAGGTGCACTGACATTTTACTGAACAGCAATGACGCAGGTAAATTATTTATACTGATTAGCATTTGTAATCAACAGGGCTGATCAAAAAGATGGCCTCACTGGCCATCTCTCTTGGTGGAGGGTGATAGCCTTTAACAGACCTGAATGTGACTGAGAAGACCACAAGGTCTCATTCTGAAACCTTTGTAACTCAATGTGTCAGGCTCCTTCCCAGATATTCTTTCCCCATCTGGTTCAGTCAAGGGCTATTAAGTTTTGGGAGTTGATATTCCATATATTTATTTGTTAACTACATTAATCATCACAAAATGCAAAGTTAAGGAAACATTCAAGAATTACCTAATGATATTCTATCTGCTGTAGGAGAACATACGTGAACATTTTAGCGGCTTTTTAGGAACCCAGCTTCCCTAAAAAGCCAAAAAAATACAAGATGAGGATGCCTACAGCTAGCAAATAAACAAGAGAAATTCTGGAATTGTATGAAAATGTATTTATATATCCAAAAAACAATAAAGTAGCAAAGGAAGTATGTTGACACAATTCTATAACTCTTGTTAGTGTCCATAAGGTCACAGGCTTCAGGCAAATTGTTAGACAACCTTTGCAGTATATTGCTGTCTATTGTCAGCCATTCAGTGTTATTCATCTCCCAGAGGATATTTATTCAGACTACAATTTTACTACTGCTTGCTTAATTGACCAATTGCTTAAAGAAGTGTTAATCAACATTTAAATAACAGGAAATTTAAGGTGACCTACAGTAGAAGATTAACTGGACTGGAGCTCTTCAAAGTGCTGTCTTTCTTTGGAGTCAAGACTCAAAACCTGTGAATCCTGTTCCAATTTAAATGCACTTTTCTTTAGTTTCAACTTGCTTGGGCTTGACTGCTGACTCTGTAGAAGTTGACTGAACCAGCAAAATGTTTCACAGATTTATACATTTTGCATACTTGAATCAAGTCTCCCTTTTGCTTCCTATAATTATAGAAGTGATTCTATAGCCTCCTTTGATATGGAGAGATCTGATCTGATTATCATAAATGCGGCTTTAAGACTTTGAAATTCAACAACACAGCATCCCCAAATATAAGATGGGTTAAATAAAAGACAGAAACAGTCTGATATTGAGTCTTGGGGATATAATTAAGGCTGTGTGACAGAATGGCAAAAATGTGAGCAGGTCCTTATCATATCACCTCCTGCATTGTCCCTTAAAAAGGTTTATTTAATATTTTTCAATAATCTACAGTATATTGATTTGTCCATTATTATTATTATTTATATTTCAAGAGGTCTGTACTGGTGTCTACTGGTGTACTCCATTGCAAGAGTAAGTACCAATTCTCCTAAAATTCACAAACACGAACGTTATCCATTTTGTAATAAATCTGAAATCTGAAATCAATTAAATGTTTTGCTTTGTGTGACTATGCTCTCAATAGAACATAATTCCTTAACCTTAAGGTTAGAAGAGTCGGATTATATAACAATTCCATTTATATGTATGAAGACTTTAGGTTAGCTAGAATTCCAAGAAAATTACTGTATGTACAAAGCTCTGTAAGCAACCTAAACAATCTCCTTTGTAGTGTCTACCATCTGAACTAACCATATTGGGTTTCTTTTGATATATTGACCCATTGGTGTACTTAGGATTCTTAAGTACACATGCAAAGACTGTAATTAATTTATGAAACAGCGCATGTATTTAACCTCATACAAAAATCAATAATAAGCAGGTTTTCCTTGGAGAAACATATACATTCTTTTGGTGCTTCCTAGTTTACTGTTATTATTGCACAGAACATTGAAAGGAAAATGTTAGAAAAGTTACTGTACAATGAACATATAGTATATGCATTCTTATTAGAGCATTACACTTGTTTCAAATAGAATAAGATAGCCATTCTGTGCAAAATGTCTTTATTGATACAGGCAATTCTATAAAGCTTGCAGGATGTAGTCAGATGTAGATCTATTTCCAAAAAATGCAGCCTGTTATATTTCCACAAAAAACTGCTAAAGCAACAACACTTTAGGACTACAGAAATTTAAAGAGTTTCAGAGCTACCAGAGTGGCATTTAATTTGAAAATGATTAATACATTTTAACAACGCCATCCGGTTCTCTTTTTATTTTCTCTTTTATGAGGCAAGCTTCACAAATTAAACGTAAACGGGGGTATGGGCAGCTGTTTTCTACACCAACATAAAACAGAAAGGACAGGTGTTCTTGGTTTTGCAAGCGGTGTAAATTCTTCCACAAACTACAGTACATGTATTTCCATTACAGACAGAAAAAAACAAACTTGCATGCTAAGCCCAGTCATCTCCACAGCAGTTACTTTTACTGTGTTGTTTACAACAGATACCAAGGCACAGGGGTGTATTGACAGAATGAGTTACAGGTTATTTCTGCCTAGTTAAAAGAAAAAAAACCTGTTCACAATCTAGAAAGCTTTGGGAGCTTATATATGGAAGCTTTGGAGAACATGAATGGCATCTCCACAAGGTTTTAATCCTGGTATACTGAAAAGATACTGTAATTATTTGCATTGGAGCAAGTGTTTGAATTCAAGTAAAGTTACCAGTAGGATGAGGCAGCTCAACCACCTTACTCAATTGGACGCTACTACTTTGTCAAGAAAAAGTTCTTATTCAGCAATGTTATTGCTGCTGATTTTCTGGGATCCTTGAAGAAATTGCTGGATGAGACCAATTTATTTTTACAGTTTATTCCAAACACTTTGTGTAGAACAAATATGACAGTGTTCCATCCTAAAAGCACTCCCTCCTAGTTCACTGTTGATCCTGAAGTAGTCCTCCGGGTTGACTTTGTCAGTACAGTACGTTTGAGGATTTTAGATATTTCTATCAAGTATTCCTGTTGTATCCTCTGTTCCAGACTAAAGACATTCAGTTCCTTTAACCTGTCTGTTTGACAGTTATAATCTGGCTCTCCATTTTGAACAGATTTAGGCAGCAATACCCTTTTTGTAGCATGACAACCAACATTTTACCATTTTCTAAATGCGGTCTTACCAATGTGCTGCATAATTCCAACATAACCTCCTCCTTTCCAAAGTCTATCCTAACATTTAGTTGGTCTTTTTATTGCTCCAGAACACTGTCTGGATGTGGACATTAAGGGATTCATGTAAACATATAATTCCTTTTTATAAGTCACATCCCCAAGCTGATGTCTTTTCATTTAATGCCCTTCATTGCAAATTAGCCAAAACATTTTTAACATGCCACCGGTGACATATTTAAAACAATCTGGACAAGAATATTCGTAAAAATCAAGCAGCTAAACACAAGAAACTTTCACATCACAGATTTACAGTAAGCGTTCGATCAACAATTCAGTTAAATACAATTTCACATGCCATTCTTGTGTACCTCGTTCTAATCTGTATATGTAAATGTTTACAGAAACCACAACTTGACTGACTTTTATGTAAAGGGAACAGCAGAACTTTGATTTGGTCCAATGCATAGCTAATTTCAATATCAACCCACACTTTGTCCTTCTTGTAAATAATGTTATGAGAAATGTACTGTAGGTGATGGAATGTCTTCTTCACAGGTCCACAGCAGAGGAGGGGCTATTTACTGTGTCTAACCACAATTTTCTTGAGTTAAATAAAACAGAAATGAAAACTGAGCCTATATATAGCCTATATAAACTTGCTTATATATTTTATCATCAGTTAATTAAATAATTACACCTACAGTCATAGATATCAGAGGAACAAAAAAAACCTGAATAATCAATATCATCACTG
This sequence comes from Lepisosteus platostomus, assembly GCF_059453375.1. NCBI lineage: Eukaryota > Metazoa > Chordata > Actinopteri > Semionotiformes > Lepisosteidae > Lepisosteus > Lepisosteus platostomus. The sequence continues at coordinate 16,179,308 of NC_142611.1, forward strand.
AAAACATTTCCAAAATAAATGTGATATCCAAAAATCCATCAAATACAAAACATACAAAACTACTGAAAAACTACTGAAGAGCAAGTTTAATGAATCATTGTATACAAACAGAAATACAAAAGAAGCCTAAAGTGTCATTGGTTGTTTTCTACTATAGTACCTTCTTTTTAAATCCTAGTATATAGTATTCATTTGAGATGTCTAATTATTCCATTTATAAACAAGCATTTTTTGACTATTTACAATATATATTGGGGGAAATTTTTCAACCTGCATCATCAAAGTCATCATGAAAATAATTTAACCACAAAGGACTCCCATGTTTCGCAATTTCTACTCAACATTAACACAGCTCCCTGTGCACTTCTTTTCAAGCTATCCCAAAGCAAGTCAGTCTCACAATGAGACTGTCAAAATACAAAACCAAACAAACCCCTGAAAAGGATGATTAGTGCAGGGGATTGGCTAGGCTAAGTGCATTTAAAACCAAAATTAAATTACACTTCGTAAATTGCTAATAACCACTACCATTACAAATGGGGATCTTGAATCTTTACTGAGAAGATCCCTTGATCTGTTTGAAAACATGCACATAACATACATAAAGAAAATACTTATTTATCCCAATAGGAGAACTAATGGTAAAAAATAATAATGCAGGATATCTCTGAAATTACTAAATCTAATATCAAACAGACTTTGTGTCTCAGTGCTTTTTTCAAGAACAAATACTAGCTTCCTGCAGTGATTATCTATTAACAAAGTTTAGCAAAGTACATTTTCTATTAAATGTTCTTACTTCGTCATTGAAGTATACTTGAAAGGGTCAAATGTTTTCACGTTATAAGACTTCCTGCAAAGCAAATAACAAGTTTCACCCTTTGCAATGAGGTTATCCAATAATTCCATTTAAGCAATTGCTAAAAACACTTGGTGGAAAATAAAAAAGAGAAGGTGTCAAATAAGTCAAAGCTTAATTATGCAAACTTTTTTTTTCTTTTCCTTCTCTGTTCAATTTCTGGAGAATTTTGTTCTGCCGATAGATCAGAATACAGCACATCAACTGTTTCCACAAATAAAAATATATATAATTAAATTCAACATAACCTTAGCCATTATGCACAACCATAAGCATTTTATACCAAAGTTATATTTAAAACAACTTTTTGTGGAAATACCAGAAGAAATTGAGATTTGTTTTGTCTGATGATATTTATAAAAAGTACCTCTGTAGGTTGGCATGCATGACTATCAAACAGAACTGAGTGTTTATGATATCATGCGTGACTTATTTTACTTTACACGAAAAAGACCATCACACAATCAGAATAGATTTAATTTTTTTGTTGATTCATTGAGTTTTCTTTAATGCTGCACCTCTCTATACCCAAACAAAAAAAGGCAACATCAATGTATCACAAAATTAGGACTATTGCCTGGGTCATTGCAAAAGGAAATGTTTACACTGAAAACTATGATAGGTAAATAAGAATTTGGATGCAGAGTTCTTTTTTATTAATTAAAAAAATAAAATCATGCAATTGATGTTTTGATTTTTTGCAACGAAATTAGGGATATTTATTTTACAGTATCTCATTTCCAAAGCTTAGTACAGAAATCCACACTAAATACCCTTTGTGTTTTGAGCAAATAAGCACCAGATTTAGAGCAAAGCTGCCTGTGTATGTAGCTATCTGTAACATTTTGTCATATCATGAGCACTGTACAATATTTGTTCTATAGTATATCAGCTCTGATTACAACACTTCTGTGATGTATTCACTACTGTAGAATATTGAATTTCAAATACACAAATATTTGTCTGTCACCAATGTCAAGGTACACAACTATCCTTCCACTGGCACTTAGAGAAAGTAATGCATCTTTTTCCATAAGTTTGCTGAGTGACAGTACCAAGTGAAATTTTGGATCACACTGTTGACAGACAGAATTCTCTTTGACCATTTAATTTTTTCATCAGCTGCCAAACTATTAAACATGTGATGTAGTGCCCAAAATATAGTTTTAAGGGCACAAGGGAAGTCACTTACAGTACCACATCACACAAAAGGGTTCTAAAAGTTTACCTTGATATCCAACTGCATCTATACAATTCTACTCAATAGACACCATTTGCAAGAAAACAATTCTGTTATCCACTTTTTAAGAAGTCAGCTCACTATGACAATGATACGCTGAAGTATTTTTTCTAGAATGTACTGTGCTGTAGCACTTCATTCTACAAATTATATTCTTTGTAATTTTATTCAATTCTGTTTGTATTCCTTCATGAAAGTTTTTCTTTCACATCCCATGCAATTACATTAATACTGTTAAAAACATTAAACTGACAACAAAGCCTACAGAGTTTAAATGCAGGCACACAGATAATGGCAATGATGTGATTGTTTTTTAAACGACTGCAACAAGTGCTTTAAGCACTCAAATTAAACCTGCAAAACATCACTGGCACAAATTGGTTATGTCATATCAAAAAGAACACAAAGCTTCATGAAAAATCTTTCTACATGTGGGATTTTTTCTCAGGCCATTAGCATATAGAGCAAGACTGTTCCCCTTTAATGCCTGCCAGGCCTTTTTTCATCTGTGTATTGCTAAATACTAAAACATTTTATTGGAAGTGTATGTTATAGTCTGAGATATATGCAGAACATAAGAAGTATGCAGGTACTGTATATTAAGTTAAGTTAAAACGCTCAAGCAATACACTAAAGCCAGTCAAATTTACCCTGGATACAGTTTAGGTAGATAATATTAGTAGACTTACAATAACTTGAACACAAACATATTATAGGTTTTACTTTCTTAGAAAAGGTCAACAGCTGCACAATAAATTAACAAAGAAAATGCAAAGACTATGCATCCAAATTCATGCATAGATGGGATAAAAAGCTTCATCCATTCATCCATTTTCTAACTGCTTCTTCCAATTTAAAGTCGTGGGGGAGCCGGAGCCTATCCCAGTAAGCAACAGGAGCAAGGCAGGGTACACCCTGGATAGGATGCAGGGCACATACAGACACAAACATACACACTCACACCAGAACCTATTTTTACAGATGTCAATTAACCTACCAGTATGCCTTTGGACTGCAACCGGAGCACCTGTCAGAAACTCATGCAAGCATGAGGAGAACATGCAAGCTCCAGAAAAGGTGTAAGTGGGGCCAGCAGGGGGCGCTCACCCTGCGGTCCATGTGGGTCCTAATGCCCCAGTATAGTGACGGGGACACTATACTGTAAACAGGCGCTGTCCTTCGGATGAGACGTAAAACCGAGGTCCTGACTCTCTGTGGTCATTAAAAATCCCAGGGCGTTTCTCGAAAAGAGTAGAGGTGTAACCCCGGTGTCCTGGCCAAATTTCCCATTGGCCCTTACCAATCATGGCCTCCTAATAATCCCCATCTATGAATTGGTTTCATTACTCTGCTCTCCTCCCCACTGATAGCTGGTGTGTGGTGAGCGTTCTGGCGCACTATGGCTGCCGTCGCATCATCCAGGTGGATGCTGCAGACTGGTGGTGGTGGAGGGGAGTCCCTATTACCTGTAAAGGGCTTTGAGTGGAGTGTCCAGAAAAGCGCTATATAAGTGTAAGTAATTATTATTATTATTATTATTATTATTATTATTATTATTATTATTATACAGCACCCAAGGTCTGGAATTGAATTCAAGGCCACAGTGCTGTGAAACAGCAATACTAACCATCATGCTCCCTTGGTTATAAATAATTATTAATTTTTTACAGCTTTTTATTTTATTACCCAAGTATTTAATATATTTCCTGAATACCTAACCCATACTTGACTGAAACAACAGCCTGAATTAGCAAGTGTTTATTGTTGGTTGACAACGACAGTAGTTGATGAATACCTGGCCCACAATAAAAGGTAATCACAATTGAAGTTCAGTTTGTAAAAATACTAGACCTCAATGTTGAAGAGTTTGAAAGAGTCACAAAAATGAGCTTAATATGATTATATCCACTACCCAACCACAATGGTTCTTTGAAGTTTCCCAAAAAAATCAGTTGAGATTTGTCAACTGCATTGCCATTTAAAATTCAATATATATGCACAGAGGTCTTTTATGCATTCTACTTATCTCTTCCTGAATAGGCAAGCCTGTTCATAACATTAAAGATATGAAGCCTGTATGATAACCTCCTCCTTTAACCTTTTTAAATCTAATCAAAGTCTTTCTGCACAGAAAAATAGAAAACCTACGATATGGCTTTGATAACCCACTGATCACCCTAGCAATTATGGTTTTGACAGTTCCACAAGGCCAAGAATCAATTGGAGATGACTAATTATGCAATATTTAAGATCTGTAAATAAATGCAGAAAAAGAGGTATGATTTAATATTCTGCAGGAAAATGTCTTACATATTTGTATATACTTTGGTTACCTTAACTGCTTTCTTTCATCATTGCATAAGAATGTAAAAAGCACCTTACGAAGTCCAAGAAAAAGGCACCAACTTTAATGAAGAAAGAGTCGATGATATATGATATATGATATATGATATAACTTCTAAGGTTGTTTCATTAACAAGATTATCCCAATGTTTTCTCAATATTCATCTGTCCATCGTCTTTCACCAAATCTGATGAAGCCTTACCAATTATAATGTTAGATTTAAATCAATTATGTATTTATGCAATCTGTGTCATGCAAACAATTTTGTGAAGACTCTGTCTTATTATTATAGGTCTACCATTTGGAGTAAGGGTGACATCATTTGGTTTGTCTTCAGTTTATAAAATTACATTAGGTACAGGTTCTCTGGGCATAGAAAGTGTTTAGAAAGCATATTCCCATATAAGGGATTTCCTGGTTTAAATGTTCTTTCTGTTTAATTCTCTCTATTAGTGTCTTAAGTGTGTTTTCTGTCTTGTACAAAACAAACAAATTAAAACGCTAACTTGCCCTGGCTATATATTGACTAGATTCACTGTTATCAGCTGAAATTGCCTGCATCCAACACTACAAGAAAAATTCTGTTTCACTATGCTTGGTTATTAACTTGTGAAAGAAGTTATTTAATATGAAATCATTTCATCTGTGGTTTTATGAAGTGGTCCCCAAGTAATCTCTGCTAAACTAGAGAAAAAAAATATTATCTAGAGGGAGAAAAAATTGATAAGAAAATGTGTAAAATGATTTGCTCTGCTCACGAATCTGCATTTGTTCCTTGAAAAGTTATACATCTTTATTGTATACAGAGATAGATAGTGTGACTAAATTTGACTTCATATTTGCTGAGTAAAATTTGAAATCTATTTAAACCATTTTACTTTTCAATACTGTGAACACTGAGATTTAATTAATATTCAGAGCCCACCAACAGTCAGACAGACTGCAAAAACCATGCTGCCATATGAGACAAAACTAGTATGTTTTTTAAATTAATTTGAAAGCCCACCTCTATGAAACTGTGCAGTCCATCCTTCCATTATTCGGAAGTTTTTAATTGCAGGTAAGAGACACAATGACCTGAAGTCTAACTCAGAAGCAGTGGGCACAAGCCTAGACTACACCTTGGATGCGATGCCAATCTGAAACGGCATAGCATGACAGCTAACAGTGTTAATAAAGCTAACGTAGTTAGTATAAATATAGGGTACGTACATAAGGATGTGTAGAATACTTAAATCAAACATTACAACAAAACTCAATGGACAAGAGATTATCTACCTCTACCTTACATGTCAAAAAGCTCACTCCCCATAATTTCTATCCTTTTAGTTCATTCTGTTGATGCATGTTTTTGCACATCTAATGTTGTTTTTGCACATTACCTGTTACCTTTTTGTTGTTTTGCACATTGCCTGTTGTTGCTTTTGCACACTGCCTGTTGTCTCTGTCTTTCTTTTATTATACAATTGTATTGGGTTTTTTTGTACTACGTATCGTCTGAGAGCTAGCTAAATAGCATTTCGTTATACCATATACCTGTATATGCGTATAATGACAATAAACTTGAACTTGAATATGCTAAACTGTTATCCAGGGAACTGTGTCCTCCATTTAGAATCTTTTTGTAGATTGAAAAGTGAATGTTTCAGGAAAGTTTGTGAAAAGAGCTTGAACAAAAAGCTCCCAAGACCATTTTAATGTCTCTGAGGCTTTAAGCAATTTCTCACTTTTCTAGGTGATCTGCTGTACAGTGGGGCAGCTGCTGCATTATTTTAGCAGTTGTTGCATTTCACCCAGGTGGGTACAGCCCTGTAATGGTGGATGAAATGAGTACCCTCTTAAATGTAAAGCACTTTTAAAATCATTAGGGATAAAAGAGTGCTATATGGATTCAATTTTGTTATTATTTCTGAAGAAAAGTTGAAGTACGAAGTTTTAAATCTAAGAGTATCGCTGGGCATAGTAAGTACACTAAGTGAAAAATAATGCATATATGCATTTGTGTTAGATAATGACAACTAAAAGTGAATTATTTAACGGATTTCAACTAAATAAACTTGTCTTCTAGCATATCTTCTGGCTGCCAGGAATAACTCCTGAGATAACAACTTAATTAATTAGTTAATAACAACTTAACTCTCACAGAAATCAGCTTTTGTTTTTAATGACAATAAAAAAACACATTAATGTAAGATGCAACCACAGTGTTAACACACATGTTTTTGTGACCATAATTTACTTTTTATTCTTGAATAGTTACTACAGGAATTTGCTTCAGTACTCACTGTTTTGTAACTAAAACTAACATTCAAAGCAATTAAGCATATAAACACAAGACTTCACATACTGTACATACACAATTTTACTAAAATTGTAAATTGCAACACTGTAATAATGCTGTGTATGTAACCAGTGAAGTTTTGCCTCATCATTTCTTTCTTATTTTCCAACCCCAATATTCATACCTAAAGTGAAACCCTCAGGATGTGTCTTCATCTCACACTACCTACTGAGTCATTCCAGTCTTCTACCAGGTGGACATTTTTTTCTGTCACATTTGTGCCTTTCTATGAAATTACTGCTATTAGTCATACTGGAACAATAAGCTAAATGCAAAAAATGCATTAATAAATGTCAATGCCATTATAACACTTTATTATTATCAGCAAAGCGGAGCACATTTTGTCATGTATACAGTAATTTGTGCTGTAATAACATGAAGTAATGAAAGTATTTCCAAGCAACCTTCTCTCCCACGTGTTAAATTCAGGAAAACAGGCATTCTCCGACTTTTGTGGTTAAAACTTAAAATGTGCAAAAGGAAACATTGTATTCCCATGGATGAGATCAGGAGACTGAAGTCAGGTAAGTAGGTAAATTAAGGAGATTACAGGCTTTAATGATTGATAGAAAAAATAAACTCAGCTGCAAAGATTAAAGAACTCGCGTCACAGACGTTAGTTTTGAAGGGAGTTATTCTTCTTCAATCCATGGGGGGGACTAAAGGAAAATCAATAGAACAATTATAGAGTATAAGGCTAATTGTATGAGTGCATAGTTTGGTATCCTGTCCAAGATCATTTGTTAATGTCTATCCATTCATTCATTCTCTAACCACTTTATCCAGTACAGAGTTACAGGGGACACTGGAACCTATCCTGGCAAGCAATGGACAAAAGGCAGGATACACCCTGGATGGGATGCCAGTTCATCGCAGGGCACACACAGACACAAACACAGATGTGCACAATCACACAAAGGCCAATTTACAACAGCTAATTAACCTAGCAGCACGTCTGTGTACTGTGTCAGGAAACACTTGCAAACATGACAAGAACATACAAACTCAACGCGGAGAACACCCCAGGTCCAGCATTGAACCCAGGGCCTCAGAGCAGTGAGACAGCAATGATCACTACACAGCTACCATGCCACCCTAGTTTTTAAATAAAGTGTATACATATGTGCATTTCATCACAAGGGACATATTATTATATTATTGTGGGTTTATGGTGAATGTTAGGAACATGTAGCAACTATGAACTTTACTTTTTACACACAGAAGGCGGAATTAGAAATCTCTTTAAATGATACTGCCTCCTTTGGCAGTATAAAGCTGCAAGGGCTAATTATATTAATTCCCATTATATACAGTATATCAGAGGTTGCCAACCCTGATCCTGAAGCCAGCAGGTCCAACGGGTCAGAGGCCCTTAAATCATTTATTCCTAAGGACTTAGAACTGATGTGAGGTTTGAGTCATTTAGTCAGTAAATTGATTCAATTAAGAAGAGAATAGCCAGCTACAGTTTTAAGAGCTACAGCATGTTGGTGTTATAATTTCAAATGATGCCCAAGCTACATAAGACTGATTTGTTTATGTAAAACAAAGTAAGAAGAAGATTAAAGGGTGACCTGTAAAATTTGCTGAACTGTTTTTAGCTCATCCCTGATATATATATATATATCCAGTAAGGCACCATGAGGGGCAGAACGAGAGATGATTGCTACCACAGTGCCAGGTTTCTGGAGAGATTCAAGAGAAAATCCATCTCCCAGAAGCCTTCCCAATAAGGTACCAAAGCACTGAAGTTGAACGGTCATGGGAAGCATATTAAACTGAAAAGGTCTGTAGGACACTGACAAGTTTGAGAAGCCCCACGGCTGCCACATGGAGAGGAACTAAGGGACGTCCATGTGTGCCATCAGGAACTGGAAAACAGCTATCAGCAAAAAAGAAAGAAACCGAATATTTCTGAATGGGAAGGAATCCTTCACAAGTGAATGAAAGACGGAGGAAGAGAAAAGACCAAGAGATGGTAGTAGTGTTTGTTGAAGTATTGATTGCTGAAATACAAACTAAAGCATGTTTGTATTTGCTTAGCAAGCAGGCGAGCTGCCAGACTGGCAGCAAGGGACTGGAAGAAGTGAGTCAAAGATCAAAAAAGAGAGGGAACACAAAGAACTGTTTATTTAGTTTACTCCATGTCCAATTGTATTTGTGTACTCATCTACTAGCTAGTTGTCCTTACTTTTCCCAATTATCCCATCTCTATTCCAACAAATATTTTAACCACTGTGAAAATGGAGACAAAGTATATACAGTATATATTCATTCTTTAGCTGAAATGGTAATACTGTATATCATTTGAAAACCACCTCACCTTGATGAATGTGGGAAATAAAATGGCACCTAAAACCTAAATGCTTTTTTCAATTGTCGTCAACATTTGCAATCCTTAACATCACTCTTGGTATGAGGTTTTTAGAAAACTAACCCCCTATAAACATATTCATGGACTCATGTTCAAAACAGGAACATTACCATTTCGTTCTGCTAATTAAAACATCACCCCACACACTGTTAGAAATTTTTCACATAGTGCAATGTCTCATATGCATCAGCATATTACAAACCAATTTTCCTATATCAGCTCATATTCACATTTGAATCTGTTGCAGTGCTCATGGGAGTTGATACAAGGTCTCAGTAAACAGAAATCTAAATAACATTATGACGCCTGCCGCAAACCTCATTTATAATCTAATGCCTCAGCTGAATTTTATTATTATTTTTTTAGTCAAGAAAAAATGTTTGAGATAATAACACAACATGATGTACAGTATTTGCTATGCACCGTCTGTATCACAAAGCTTGGAACTGTGCAAAACGTGGCTAAGGAAATATTAATTATACTTACACAACACTATCAAAGGGAAAAGCTTTACACAATCACCTACAGTATATCACTGCATTGCTGCTGATGTGCTCAACAGCGAAGAGGACTCTACCAGAAGCCCTGAGATTCGTATTCATAAAATAATTAATAACATCCTAACAAAGCACTTGAAGTTTGGTGTGTTCATTTAAGTACCTTCTCGACTTTCTTTTCAAAATACATATGAAATATGAAAAAAATGAAGATAATGAAAAACTGCACATTGTTACAGACAAAGTGCAATGAAAAATCTATTCTTAGTTCTATTTGGACACAGATAAATATTAATAAACAAACAAATGTATAATAACTTAAGCAGTAAATAAAACATACATTGCAAACCCAATTTTCAGCATTTCTAGGTCTAGATCATGAAAAATGTACATACAATTTTACAAAACTGTGCCTGTAGGTGACTGTTAATCTCTTAGCAAAGACAGAATGAAGATCACTGTACTGTGCTACAATCACAGCTCAGTGCCAGGATTTAAGCGACATTGTGTTCAATATTAGTACATATTTTAACATAGCTCTAAACCAACTCATAAGATCCATGCAATCTGTGTATATTGCAGTGTTAACTGCACAATATTTTATCATTGTAAAACACACATATATAGTAGTGCCATGCAGAAGTATCCAAACCCTTGCAAAGTTTATGCATTTTTTTACTTAAAATATTGTATTTATGACAACTTGAAATAGCAATTAATATTGGTTCATAACCTACTGTACACATTTAAATCAAAACACAAAAAGAAATAAGGATATAGATAATATGAAGGAAAAATGGAAAGGGCTTGATTGCATAAGCATTCAAACCCTTTGCTGTGGCAAACCTCTATTAATTTAGGGTGCACAAAATGATCTTATTGAGCCACAAAGTTAGCTGAGAGTCCTGTCTGCCTGCAATAATAGTGCTGCTCATGATTTCACAAGTAATGCACCTGATTCTGTAAGGTTCCTGAGTTGGGTATTAAATTTTAAGCACGGATTCACCCATGAAGACCAAGGAGCTTTCAAAACCACTCAGAGCTAAAGTTGTAGAAAAGCCCAGATTAGGAGAAAGGTATTAACATTCCAAAACACTGAATATCTCTTTAAGCACTGTGAAGCTGATTATTAAGAAGTGGAATGTGTATCATACCACCCATACACTGACTAGATCTACAGTACTAACCCCTTCTAACTTAGCAGTCACACCACTAGGAAATTGGATAGGAATGTAACCATAAACCCACTGCCGATTTTGAAACAGCTACAGAGGTCAATAGCTGAGATGGGAGAAAATGTCCATGAGTCATAAAAGAGACCTTGAGCTCATCTTCTAAAAAGAAAAGAAAATAAGAAAGACTGCACCAAGGAATTGTGCAAAGCTGCTAGAGACCAAAAAACACTTCTGTAATTGCTATCAAAGTTGCTTAAACAAAATTAGCGAGTTCAAGTGTCTGAATAAAAATGCAATAAACCTATCTCAGTTTTTTCTCTTCAGTTATTTTTGACATTTACTGTAACTTCTCTTACCCTTCTTCAATTTGAGCGTTCAGGTTTAATATCACTTTTTTAGAAAAAGTGCATGATTTACTCACTTTGAGGAGTATTTTAATTTTAAGTGTACAGTTAGATGATGAAGCTAGGATTTATATGAAAATGTTGACAAAGTGTGCTAAAAATACAGTCAACTTCAAACATGAGTCACTAAAATAAAAAACAAAACATTTAAATGTTAAATAAAATTAAAATGTAACGCAGTTCCTAGAGCTATGGAACATAATGTCTTAATAGTGGTATAACTGTCTATTTAACCATTTCTGTAAATAATTCTTGAGATGTCCCTGAAACAGTTCAGCATCTGTGTGAAAAGAGCTAAACACAAAAACATTACATTGCACTCTGTTAACTGATTATAGGTTCAATAACCTTTACAGTATATTCTCAAGCTACCTGAATGATTACCCCTTCTTAAATACTCCTTGTACAACTTTCTCAATACATTTCCCTGAACAATTAAAAATAAATAAAAACAGATTAAAAGGACAATTTCTTCAAAGCAAAAATATTTTTGTTATCTGTACAGCTGTATCGTAAGGAAAATTAATGCTGTTACTTGTCACCTTGTGCTGGGTAAGAGGGATTTAATTACTTATCAAATAGACTTCAAAGTCAACAGAATAAATCTGTTACATAAATGTGCAAGTAACCATTTTTGACTTTTCACTTCCCAAGGGGAGGAAAATCAATTTTAATCAAAATTCTTCAATCTTTTCCATATGTATGTTCTGGTGCAGTGTACATCATCTGAGGTAATAAATATTGCTGTCCTCAGAAAAAAAATAATTGAAGTTGTTGTTTGTTGTTGCTTAGTGAAGCAGTTTTTAACTAGAGGAGCTGGGATTCCACTATATTGTATTGTCAACTTCCCTAATGAGCTTATGTTATAATTGAGAACCAGAAAAAAAAACACATTTCACAGCACAAAACATCTACCTGCATTATTGATCACCTCCATTACAGCAGTTTTACAAACAATGCTTCTTAGAGAAAACGCCAAACATTCTACCATTTCTAAAGCAAATTCCATGCTGCATTCCAGTAGCATAGATACTGTATATACTGTATATAGTATATATACTTTATATACAGTACAGTGATAGATACAGTAAAATACCAAAAATCTTGATATCCACAAGCACATGCATCAAGTATTATCAATATTAAAATAATGATTGTTAAACTGAATGATGGGATCTTTCAGGCTTTCTTTAAAAATACTGGAATGAAATACACACATGCATATACTGTATACTGTACATAAATATGTGTGTGTGTGTTCATATACATTTCTGGCCCACAAAACACGATCAAATTAGCAAGACTGACAGATTCTGCAGAAAAACTAATTTGCCCCTTGCATTTCAAGACTAATCTATTTATCACACCAAATACCAGTGATGCAAACTTGACAAAATTGCCTGAACCAGTGCATCAAATGTTCACTGGACACTACATACTGAATCAATGGTGCCCAGGAAGCATTTGTAGATTAAAGTTGTGCGTGTTTATACATGATATGCCCTCAGAATATTTGCTCCAAAAGGATTCCCTCCATGAATCACAATATCCTTCTTAAAAAGAGAGGAGAGGAGGGACAAATCTGCTTAGTCTGGAGCTTATTGAGCAGAATGAATCATACAAAAGAGATGAAACGTGAATGCAAAGCAGAAGGTAAAACAACCAGTAAAAGAGGAAGAAAAATTAAAAACCTGATGAAATTAGTTCCATCAGGCTACTGTGATTGTTCTTTTTATAGTGTGACTGCCAGAGGGGTTGCACTGCCTAGAGGGAGTATCACGGGCAGTGATGCTGACAGAAAGCACTTCCAATATCAGTGACAGAAGTGTTCAAGGTGTCAGAACTGATAGCGACACAGCTTGTCGAAAAAGCAGGAGGAGCTTTCACATTTTGTTCTTTGAGGATTCTAAAAAATAGATCTAAAAAACAACGAGCGATAAACTTTCTACTGTAGAAGATGTGCAGATTAGTTTGGATTTTTAGACATGAAATGTGCTGCCATGAACTATCTGCCACAACACTTTCAACATGCACTAGTAAATTTTCTCTGGTTCAGAGTTCTGTCATCACAGTTTTGATAGTAGAGAACAACACTTTTTTGTTGTCAGCAGCCATTATTGCCGACTTGCAAAAGAAAAAGTATAAATGAAGAACAAAGCCATCTAGAACACTGACTTCATTATTTCACATATACTCAACATGTACTGTAAGTAGCTATAACTGCATTGGTCTGCATGTGGATATATCCTCACTAAACCAAGTTTATTGTTTGTGTCAGGTTACACAGACATGCATATAAACCAATCACTGTGTGTGTACTGCAGAGTATAGACTACATTTATGCACTAAGCAAAAATATGGTCAGATTAAATATCAAAAGAATTAATCTGCAATATCAGCAATTCTTTTTGATCAGAATGCAGATAAAAAAAATCAAAGTGACAGTAGGAAAGCTTCCATGTACAGTAACTCTTTGCAAAAGGAACTAACCAGGAACATCCTGTTGATTAGGTACATGCACTGTACAGTATGTGTGTTTATGTGTGGAGTCCCTATTAATTTAAATGGCCTATTCTCTATCAAAAACTATGCACTGGGGAGAAATGAAATTTGCTATGCACACAAATGCAGTTCACGAGGAACAACTCCACAGTAATATCTGCAGTGGGTACAGTGAATATCTTTGTACGCATGTATACTTTTTTTCATGAATACAAACTGTGATCACATTCAGCTGAAGTCTCACCTTGTAATGTGTACTGTTATTGTCTATGGAAAAGTGTGTGCCATAGTTCCATTTACTAGACAAACCATAGAATGTGTGTCACTCCATACAGCATAGTTTTCATGATACAGTTGTTTGAATGGGCCAGCATGCTGAATGCATAGGAACTAGGAAAGGTTAATTCCGTGCTGTAAAATAGAAATGAGAAACACAACATTTCCATTATAGTATCTTCTCCAGGTGTGACATCTTTCTATTTTTCAGTGTGGAATTAACTTTTATGTGTTTCTTTGAAGCCAATGCATGCAGACACAGCTCCCCACCACATCTTCAGTCTATCTCTGCTACTGCAACTTATAATTTCATCTATTACATCTTTCTACAGATCTCTTTGCAATTCTCTTCCTCCATGGGCCTCTTGCCCAGGCCTCCTCTTATTAAACCAGCATTTTGTTTCTTCACAGCTATTTGCTCCAAGACAAGATTTTCCAACCACCTCCTATTCCTCTACAGACGTTTTGCAACAAATCTCCCATGAAGAAGGCTCTATAGCTGAAACTAAATTGGGATATGGACAAAATAAAGCTACAGAGCATTATCATTTTAACGGACATAGTCTGTCACAAATACCGTTATAAACATATGAGTTAGCAAGTCATGTATGAAATCCACATCTGTCCAGGTTATGAAGGCCACTCCAAAATGTGCTAGAAGGAAATTCTCTCTGAGCAAACTTTGAAGACAAGAGCTGAAAAGCAACATATGGGACTTAAAGCACTCAGGAGCTCTCTTTCAAAATATATTCATGTAATTAGGGCTCACAAAAGCACATGTGCATGCAAAGTAGGAAAAAAACAGATTCTAGGGGCAACAGTTATAAAGGTTTCCCACTGTTACTGTTCTTTATGTAAAACCCTCCAGCAAAATATTATTAATTAAAAGGAGCGACTGTCCCTTTATACTGCTACTTGTTTCATCTTGGTGATCCTCTCAATTCCATGTCAAAGCTCATGAATAACAAAAATTAATACATTGAATTTCACTTTATCCCGGGCAGAACGCTTAAAGTTTCTTGACTACTTCAGCATTAATGACTTTGAAAACACTAATTGTCCAGGGGAAGAGGATTCTGCCCCACAAAATGGAGGACACCGGAGGCATTTCTTATACTATCGATTGTTTATCATGACCTTCATACAATACAAGGAATGCTAAAGATAGATAAAAGCCTACTGGGATACAAAATAACTAATTCCCCTACTGTCCTTTAAAACAAATCCTTTCATTGTAACTTCCAGTAAAATAAGCATTAAAAAAATTCTATCATGTGTATTGTATAAACCAAAGTGGCAGAAGTAAACTAAATTTATTTAAAGAATTTCCCTTATTAGAATGTTAGGAATGCACATGTTAATGAACCAAACAAGTGCAACTTAACAGAGAATTTGAGAATATTGTCTGTTTGCATTGAAATCTTGAATTATGTAAAATGAGTTCTATGATTATGTTAACCACATGGCTGAGGAAAACAGAAATTAACCAAACACCAAGGGGATTAAAGAAACAAGCCGAGTTTCCGACAGCAAGTAGTTTAGCTCATATACATTTATTAGACTTTAAATAGAAAGACAGCTTTGGAAAAATAATTTTAGGCTTTTACTTTGATATGCTTATTGTGTCTTCAAATGCAACAATATGTTAATATTCGTATTGCCCCTTTAAGATATTTTTTATAAAACTACTAATGTATAGTATATGTGAGACCGGTGCATGCACATGTAAAGTCATTTCTGTAGATTTCAGCTTTGTTGTGAATTTCATCAGAGCACTGCTTCAAAAAAGTCCTGGAAAATGATTTCTATAAAGGCAAATTTCTGATTTCACCGAATACATCCCATTGTCACCTACAGTCTATCACAAAACATGTAATCATTTTTAAATGACTATAAAACATAATGCCCTCAAGCAGTAAAATGTACAGTACAAGACCAAACGTTTTGGTCAAAGCAAGGAATGATGAATTAGGACTGTGATATTTCAGTCCATCTTACTATTCCATCTGCAAGAAAGCTGAAAGGACAAAATTGTACAGGTATATCCCAATAGGAAAATAATGCTAAGCATGCTTGTAAGAAATCAAATGAATTTTTAAAGACTAATAACTATTTTTTTAGTAAGTGAGAAAATACTGTAAATGACAAATCCACAGGTGCTTTAAGATATTTATATACCAGGATCTGGTTTTTTTTTTATGCTAACACTGCACCGCTGGTTCACTGCTCATGACCAGCCTTTATTTCCCATTAGAGCCGATTTGTCATTTTTCATCCAACACATTTTCCATGCAACTCCAGCTGACAGACAGACGACACTACCGTAATAATGATGGGCATGATAGGTTATGAGGTACTGTATACACCATCCAACATTTTAGTCCCAGTTTGACGCCCTGTCTAATTTAGGCATCTGCTGGAACTTGAATTAAAAGAGCTGCAGTCTCGTGTCACAGTTTATTTTTAGGATTTTCCATCTCTCCATCCTACCTACAGTATCTGAAAAAAGCACACAAGCACACAGCGCACACAAGCTACTGGGTAAACAGACAAGACACAAAATGCTTCAAAGTCTCGAATCTGCTGGATCCAAAAGTGTTAACACCACCTTTGTTTTATCTCACAGCAGCTGAGAACAGAAGACTCTTGTGTATGGGAGATTGATTTTTTCCATATATGTACAAAGCCTAATTTAATTAACTGATTAAAGGCACTGCCATCTGACAGACCTCCTTTAGTCTTCAGAAGCAAGTTCACAAATTGAAGGAGCACTCTGAAACCCTCCTTTGACTAGGAAATAAAGATCTCTCAGTAAAACAAAGCCTCCAAACAGCCAGAGTGCCAGCTCAACAACTGCAGAGAACATTAATAACAATCACATTAGGAAACACTGGGTGTGTGTGTAGCTGTGTAAGCATCAATATTTGTTTTAATATTTATGTCCAGCCCTGATTGCCAACCACTTCTGCCTGGAACAGGGACACACAGCAATGTAACCCAAATTATTTCTAATTACATTTTCCCTGATGTGCTGTTGAGCAAAGAGCTAGAATCAATACTAAAGACTAACAACAGTTAATTAACATCAAGGTGATCTAAACAGATTTTTGTCTCAGCACGTCAACAGAACTCCTTACATTTCATTCTCATTGTTATTCCATTGCTACAGGCTGGCAGTATTTGAAATGCTGGCTCCACGTCTCTTATTGTAATGATGGCAATGACTAATACAGTGATAAAAACCTGGCTTGGCTGAAGAGCTCTGGGTACACTACTTGACGTAATGTGTCAAATAAATAAAAGTCAGGTTTACCCATTTTGAAGTTCAGACAAGAAAGAGACTGAATGCAAACCTTTAGTTTATCATTAAAGGGAATTACACAGAATTGTTAAGATGATCAGAAAGTCACAAAAAAGTTATACAAACATAATTTCACAATGAAGAGATGTCAAAAGGTTGTTTGACTCACTGGACAAATTTATGTACAATATCAAATATCTGAAAATCTACTTATGAATTATGTTTCATGGCATGTATAAGATAAATATTTTTCCTGTCATTTCTTACCTAATATTATTCCATGTCACAGGGGTATTAAAGATGCTTATATACTGTACTACACACCCACTCAACATTCTGGTAACTACTTGTTCACTGGAGGTCAGTTCCTTCTGTCAGGCCTACATAAAACTAATTGTAGGGTAATGCTACATAAGGCCACATATAGGACTGGACAGCAGTTTGTTTACACCTGAAGCAGGTAAACGTAACCATTCTCTGAGTGGGAGACAAGAAGTGGAAGAAACCCGTGTAAAAGATGTCTTATTATGATGATGAAATACCAACCTACTGTAAAACTAAAGGTTCTTCTTCAATTCTGGTCCAGAAGTAGATCAGTCCAGGAGATCAGTTCTTTTAATAATCCAGCCATCTTTCTTATCTTCCAATGACAAAAGAAGCATCACTGTGAGTGGGTACCATTTATACTGTAACATGGCAACTGCTGTAAAAGAGCTTAGGGCTTTTTCTTTGAAAGATAGAAACCTACCTACCTAACATTCATAGTTTGTTAGCCTTATAAAGTTTTGTGTCTTTTGTGTGCCTATAACGAAGCACACATTTAAACATGTGCCAACCTATTTGTATTTCAAATATCTGAGCTGATGACGTCACACACACAATTTCACCGTATTGCATTTAAGATACAGGTTTCAGAATCAGAGGAAAATCAGGATACAAATCCCTCTTGTATTCAAGTACTTTCCAGTGATTTCTGCTAACAATTATGAGATTTCAAAATAATCCTATGTGAAACCATGACCATAACGCGGACATACCTGATACATAAACAGCCTATTTTAATGCCACATTTTTATCAAGAAACCCAATTTACTTGCCAATTTGTTTAGCCTAAGTAATGCATGAACTTTCTCTGCCAGTCACCCCTTCAGACCAGGTCATTGGCTTATGAAAATTAATAAATTGTAACTAGTCTTGGCTCCACAGAGATGCAGATGTCAAATTAGCATTCCCTACAGGCAGTCAGCCTGTATTAACAATAGCTGTGTTAATCATGAGGATCTCCCTAAAGTCATGTCAGACATTGTGCAGCTTCTGTATACCCTGCAAGGCAGCTCCTAAAAACTCTGGAAGAATTACTTGTTAATTTAAATTATGTCTCTTTTATTCACTGCTGACATAAAAGAGGAAAGACCAAAATGAGCAGGTTTTGAATTGATGGGAAAAAGAGTGAGGATGCAAAGCTAAGGGTTTTTCTATAACAGGAAGTGGAACCTGTTATTGATGGTTTCCCCTCTTAATCTTTGTGTGAAGATACCATTCCTCTTTAAGAAAGGTCTCTACCCCCTGACTGACAATGACTTTGATGCCACCTGCACCGACTGGTGCACACAGTGAACTCCTCTATGCCAGGGTCCTTCAAGTAACTGACAGATTAAGCATGCAAGAACAACTGGATCAAACAAATGGCTTTTTGTTGAATTGCATGATTTTATGATTCAGAAAACAGAATTATATGAAAGCTTAAAATTAACCAAACAGATACTTGACATGTTGGTAAAATGTCCTGCCCTATACATTTGGACTAATTTGTCATTTGTAGATTTCTGTAACTGTTAAATATTGAAATCTTTTTTTGTGCAAGTTCATTCACTTTTTATTAACTGCAAATGTTTTTGGAACAAAGTGAAATCCTACTGGCACTGTGACTGATGCCTGTGCAGGTAAGGTCTCAGAAGGGTACACTTTTATGATGAAAGTACCAAAAATAAAAGTATCTGTGTCCTCCTTTTGGCACATCCCTCCCAGTTTCTTAAAATGGCAAGCAGCAAAATATACTACCCAGGAAGACAATGGCATCTTTACAACAGTACTTTCTCCTGTTCCTTCTATATTTCAAAGACTCAGAAATATTGCTTTTTGTGATCATCGCAAGCTGTTAACAAGAAAAGAGGAGTGTGTGCATCGATTGTGGGGTGTGGGGTTAGAGGCACAGTGAAACCTGAAAAAAACTATTATTTTATACTATTTATATATATCACCCTGCAAATCACAACTGGCAACCCACTGAAGCTAAGCAGGTGTGAGCCTGGTCAGTACCTGGATGGGAGACCTCCTGGGAAAAACTAAGGTTGCTGCTGGAAGAGGTGTTAGTGGGGACAGCAGGGGGCGCTCACCCTGTGGTCCATGTGGGTCCTAATGCCCCAGTATAGTGACGGGGACACTATACTGTAAACAGGCACCGTCCTGTGGATGAGATGTAAAACAGAGGTCCTGACTCTCTGTGGTCATTAAAAATCCCAGGGCATTTCTCAGGGCGTGTAACCCCGGCGTTCTGGCCAAATTTCCCATTTGCCCTTACCAATCATGGCCTCCTAATAATCCCCATCTATGAATTGGCTTCATTACTCTGCTCTCCTCCCCACTGATAGCTGATGTGTGGTGAGCGTTCTGGCGCACTATGGCTGGCGTCGCATCATCCAGGTGGGGCTGCACATTGGTGGTGGTGTAGGGGAGTCCCCATAACCTGTAAGGCGATTTGAGCCGCTTTGATTTATAAAAGCGCTTTATAAATGTAAGCAATTATTATATATTGAAGTTATGCTGTTGCTTACATAATTCTCTCATTTACATTCACAAAACAGAAACACAAAATACAAAAAGAAGAGAGTATACAGGAAGATCAAATTAATTTTTATACAATTGTATGCTGCATCTTTGTTACTATCATCATCTGTTATGTTGTTGCTGGGTGTGTCTCTACATATCATTCCCATTTTGACCATCATTTTACAAATACATGTTGTTGATTTCTAGTTCTGTGGGTCATTTTCACCATCAGATATTTTAAGTTACTGCTTTGTGAAAGAGTTGAGAGTTAAAACCTGAAAAGAAAACAGTTAATGGAAAACTTTTAGTTACTTTAGTTTACAAAGTTACTACTCGGTAAAACAGACAAAATTAGCACAATTCTATCTTTCACAGCTACTTTTAACTCTTTACTGAAGCCCTCCACTGTAACCTCCTGAATTCCCAAAGCCCAGCTCAATAGATCAGCAGGAATCCACGCAGTACAGTTGTAACATTGCTGCAGTCTCCGGAGTGCACATCCAGTCACACTGTATGAATCAGTATCATTTTATTTTTAAATCAGCAGAATCTTAAAAGAATTCGTTGAGAACAGTGCCTATGAGAAAAAAAACTATTCACACCATAAAGTGGGGGAAAGAAAATATGTATTGATATGAATAATTCCAAAGATTTATTAGAAAACAGACAGAAACAGAAAGAAGCAGCCCAGTACCCCCAACCAGTAAATTATGCCTATTCTAATTTTGTTCCTTTCCATCACTTTCAATTATTCAACATTCCCTTTAAGAATTAGTTATTTTATCACTACAGAAAGACCAATTGTCCCTAAAGCTGTATTTTACATTAGCAATGCCTGTGGAGAGAAAATGACTTTCATTAAGCTTTACAGCTGACTAGCTTTTATATTCTTAAAAAATATTCTCAGAGCCAGCGATCATGTGATACCCGCTAGAGAGAGTGTAAGATGGATGTGAGCAGGGAATATCAGTTCACATTTACAATGGATACAATTAATCTTTTTTGCTGTTGTTGTTGTTACTTATCAGACGATTATTAAAAAAAAAGTTGAGGCTAGCAGATAGCAAACGCAGGACTCAGGCAGAGGTGAGCCCTTTACTGATGGCATAGAAGACAATGTGGAAACAGCAGGTACAAGAAATGTTTCCCAAACAGCTGCAGAGATGACAGGCTGAATGAACTTTGACAGGTCCTAGTCAATATTCAACTGCCAACAAATTGAGTTAGAAAAAAAATAAATAAATCCTGACAGCTGACTAATAACCCTTCTTGTCTTATTTCTGATGCTGTGCTGTCGTGCATCATTCCATATACTGTAGAAGAGTTTCCACTGAGTGAGATGACTCAGGAAGGCCCTCAAAACATTCAATAGGCTTGTATTTATGCAAAATGTCCTCCTTCACAAGTGAGACAGAAAAACCTATTTACAATATTATAATACACAGAGATCCCATGAGGAGGCTCCACTCTTTCATCTTCAGGCCCTTCAGGATACTCAAACAGTGTTGGGGAAAGTTGTTTTTAAAAACAACTCCATTGCAGTTATGGGTTGTTTGCGTAAGAGATTACTTTTTCACTTACCTTTGCTTGTGTAAGTTGCGGGAAATTGCTTTAAAGAGGTAACCTACTATTTTATATAGAAATTTACTTAGTTTCTGCAGTAAGTAAACAAATACTGTATTTTCTACACAAACTAGACATGCACTACATAGAGTGCTGTAACTGATGACTTTTTAAAATGATTTAATCCCCAACACAAGTAATTTAGTATTGTAATAATTACTTTTTAAAAGCAGCCTTCCCTCCTACTGTACTCCAAGTTCTTTTAGTATTTTAGTAGCTCCTGTCTAACAGTTTTTATAATTTAATTGACAAAATGTGGAAAGGAAATAACATCAGATGGTTTACAGAAAAGACTACATTTCAAAACAGGAAAGATCCTCCATTGCCTTAAAAAAATAGCACATACTGTACTGTATTTTGTATGTGAACAGGTTCATTGAAGTTACAAACTGTGGTACAGCTCACGTGGAATTTGTCAAGCTCCGATGCCAATTGTAATAAGTAAGCAGTAGAATTAACACAAAATGAAAGTTAAAAATCACACCTTGATCCCAGTTTGCCTAGCAAAGCAAATTTCTAAAAATGAAATAAACACTACGCTAATAAAAAGAATGTCAAGTACGGGTCACGTAGCTTCTCACGAACGGCATCGTTTCAAAGTAAACATACTGTACAACTTTAAAGACAGAAACATATCTTTATATGCAAAATCTAAACAAAAAAAACCAAAACATACCAATTATTATTTGCAATGCTTACCAATAATTGTAAGTGCAGGACAAAACTGCTCTCAAAAGTGATGCTAAACCAGAGGGAACCTTTCAACCCACACAAAATAAATGTATCACAATACCAAGTGAGGAGGTGTTTGCCCGATGGCTAACAGAAAAAGAAAATAATTCCACAAACAAATGAAGACAGCCCTCTTTTTCTGGGTTTAAAGTCTGTCCATCTAAATCTCAATTATCTAGTTAGTTTTCAGTCTTTCAAGCAGAAGGCCTAGAGCACTGGACTATGAAAATGGCTCCCACTCACACAGCAAAACTGCTTCAAAACTGGGATAGAGAAAAAGGACAGCTGATAACTGAACCTCCAATATAATTAACTGGTCTAGAGTGGCCTTCTAGAGTTCACCACTTAGCTTTTGATTATTACAACAGTATATCAGGCTTTAACACAAGTTCTAGTCCATTTGTACCTCCCATTCTAAAAAGAACTTAGATTTAGTGGATATGGCCAATTGTACCACCACAACTGTACAAGTCTATATTGAGCAGAGTGGTGGTCGGAAAGCTCACTGGCTAGTCAAAATAGGTATCCTTAATCTCTCTGTACAGTATATACATGTACGGTAAAAACCCCAAAAAATACATATGAACATATTGTATGCACACATACACATTTTTAAAGCAAAGCACAGTACAACTTTTGACTATATTTACGCTCCAGTCTCTTCAGTGGCACAGACAAATACCCACTACTGCAACCAGATTGTGAAGGCCGACCATTGCCTGCAGGGCACTTAGGTAAAAAAGTTCAAGGAGAACAAAGATGAGATTTGGAGCCGGTGCAAAACTACCAGAAAATGTATTAAAACAATGAATAAGATGACAAAAGTGTTGACTAGAACAGAACACCATTAAATTCATCCTCTCTGTCTAACTCACATCGGGACTTCCTTGACCAGTGCAATAAAACCAGATTTACAGTACCAATTAATTGCCATTTATTCATAGGCAGCGACCTGTTAACCACTAATTGCCATATATTATCAATCATGTACTCACATTAAAATTGACATTTGCACATTTAAATAAAATTTCAAAAGCATACTTAACATAAGTACAAAATTTTAATTACTCCTAATTCGCTATTTACGGCAATTCATTTTGGTGAAAATAACAAGGGCTTTCTTGTAACACGTTTCTTGTAACCAGCAGGGAATTCCAGTGATATGACCATTATTGTAGCTATTTATCCTTTTTCTACCACTGTCTTCAATACATGTTTGCATGGTTAGATCTGAGCAATGCGCGCAAGGCAGGATATGCTCTGAATGAGATGCCAGTCCATCACGGGGCCCACACAGAGACAGACATGCACACTCACACCAGGGCCAATTTACTCAGAAGCCAATTAACCTACCAGTTATCATTGGTAGGAACAGGTAACGGTTTTATTCCATGCCGAAAAGAGAAGATAGGAAACACAACGTTTTGGCTGTGGAGCCTTCTTCAGGTGAGACTGAGCCTTCTTCAGGTCAGATCATTGGACTGTGGGAGGAAACTGGAGCACCCAAAGTCAATATGGGGAGGACACACAAACTCCACACAGATAGCACAGCTAACCACTGCGCTACTATGCTGCCCATGTTGTAATGTCATCAATACTAAATAAAACACAGAGCAAATTATTTAGCTACTGATATGAATGCATGGTATTTATAGCAGAGCGAAACTAAAATGTCAGCGGTAGCATTTTATGTGATAATGCCATATGTGTTCACTCAGCTGGTTAAAAGCTTTCCTCCAGCACCTCCTGCTTATATAGAACTCCCCTAACACCAAAGCAGAATCAGCTTCCTTCATTTCATGCACTGTTCTGCTAGATTACTGTTATGTCTTGTGGTCAGCAGTAAGCTTGCCTTAAAGTATGCTAGTCAGTTAGAGTTATGAGCAATGATTCATCCAATACAGATCAGTGTTTCTTCAGTTCAATCATCACTGAATGAAGAGCATTCACTAACTTCTTCTCCCCAACTTAACCCAACCCAGTGGTTAAACTGTTGAAAGGACGATTCTAAAATCTTAAAACCTCTATGAGTTTGAAATGCTCAGTCCACTCAAGGATGGCCCACAATAAATTATACATACAAAAAGCTACTACAGTCAGCATACTAAAAATCAAACAGTAAATATACTGTATATTTCATTGATAAACAAACGACTTATTTATAAGTCAACTCCCCCCTCAAAGAAAAAAAGTTTTCAGATTCATGTTTTCAGATTAATCTATGTGAATTTTTTACAGTGCCTAACAAATGTATACAGATCCTCCATATGGTGTACCATTTGGTGAAAAAAGTTACACATGCACATTTCTAGACATATTTTACCTGAATGTTTAAACTGAAGGTTTCTAAGCGTAAAATGAGGTACAGTACTTGTCAGCAAAAAATAAAGAGGAAAAAATGAAGTATGTTTATTGCAGACTCTAGTTCACAGATCTGAAAAACTCAGTGTTTGGTGGAAATATTTTTTGCACACCAGTTCCGTGCAATTTGTGCCCATTCATCTTTGCAGACTAGCTCGTGCTTTGAAGTTGTTTGGGATTGCTTATGAAAAGCAGTTTTCAAGTTTTTACACAGATTTGCAATTGGATTCAAGACAAGACTTGAAAGGGTCACTCAAAAATATTCAGTTTCTTCTTACATCACATCCACGTCACATTACGTCCACTGTAGCTTTGGTTTTGTACGTTGGGTCACTGACCTGCAGAAAGGTGAATTGTTGTCCTGGTGTTTGGACTGAAGCAGGTGTTCCTCTAAGATCTACAGGTACTTAGCTCCAACTATGTTTCCATCAGACAAGCCTCATATTCTTTAATGAAACATAACATCATGCTCCCATTACCATGTATGCATGATTGTTATTGATTGGGTGATGCGTTGTTGGGTTTGCTTTAGATGTAACATTGCATTGAGACCAAAAGCTTCTAATTTTCTCAAAACCTTCTATCACATTTGCAGTATAACTTGCAAATTGTTTTATTTGTAAAATGTAAAATGTTTCTAGACCTTTCTCCTGATCTGTGCCTTTATACAGTACATCAGTAATAATTAATAATTGTTTACACTTTTATATTTCTGGACACTCCACTCAAAGTGCTTTACAGGTAATGGGGACTCCCCTCCACCACCAATGTGCAGCATCCACCTGGATGATGCGACGGCAGCCATAGTGCGCCAGAACGCTCACCACACATCAGCTATCAGTGGGGAGGAGAGCAGAGTAATGTAGCCAATTCATAGAGGGGGATTATTAGGAGACCATGATTGATAGGGCCAATGGGAAATTTGGCCAGGACACCGGGGTTACACCCCTACTCTTTTCGAGAAACACCCTCGAGTCAGGACCTCGGTTTTACGTCTCATCCGATGGACGGCGCCTGTTTACAGCATAGTGTCCCCGTCACTATACTGGGGCATTAGGACCCACATGGACTGCAGGGTGAGCGCCCCCTGCTGGCCCCACTAACACCTTAGTTTTTCCCAGGAGGTCTCCCATCCAGGTACTAGACCAGGCTCACACCTGCTTAGCTTCAGTGGGCTGCCAGTGGTGAGTTGCAGGGTGATATGGCTGCTGATGAGTTGTATTTGTAAAAAAAATACAATACAAAATACAAAAAAGTATTTGTTTTAAAAGCTTCTTGGTCTTTAGGGTTGAAGTTTTGCTAAAAAATGTATTACTGGGGCAACATACAGAGACAGATGTATTAGATAAGATGTAACTAATTAGGTGGCTTGTTAAAATAATTGTTTTCACCTAAATTAATTTAGGTTTTTCACAGCAAAGAGTTTAAATACTTATGCAAAAATGACATCATTTTTTCTTTCATACTAATTATCTGTTTCTTTATGTTTTTGGCATTGAATATGTGGGGTACGTTGTGTATTTATCAAACTTTAATTGCTACTTCAAAGTGACATGACTACAAACAATAAAACTGTAAGACTGTGCAGGGGTCTGAATACATTGCAAGGCACTGTAAAAGCATATACAGTACTGTACCTCACTGTATCTACTGTATCTAGAACTGCTGTTCAGAAATTCAGTCTTCCATCTTGGCAACTAAAAGCATCTTCATCTACAGATCAAAAACACCCGCATGTTCCAAAACTTAAAACTGGCCCCATTAAGCCAATAATAATGAATGCATGCTGGATTTCACAGAACTTCACATAAAACAGCTTGCAAAAAAATGGCAACGTGCATCTGTTATTTAAAATCTGAGGGAATACAGTACGTATGTAAAAATGTTTAGTATGCAGAATTCAACATAATGAAAACTTAATAGACCCAGGTATAAATGATCATCAGGTTCACATTTCTTGCCTTGGAATTACTGGTATATGACTATCTTCAATGTCGCAATTTTTCTTCATCCTATACAAAACAGGCAGTGATGGCTCTCCCCTTGTGTAACCCTGTGCGCATATGTCTACTCATCCCTTTCTCACAAACAAAGCCATAAATCATCCCCAGCTCTTCCTCCTGGACTATAAGAAAGGACTACATGCTTTCTCATTCTAGTCTAGCAGCTAAACTCACTTGCAATGACAACACTAATTTCTGTCAGTTCAGCAGAAGGTTTTGTAACTTTGTTATTTTGTCATCTTGTCCTCTCAAAGTACACTGTTACTATCAGTTGGTCAGTCTACTTGGTAACAGCTGCTCGGAGGGAATTTCATGTAAGAAAGATAGACTTCTCTCTGCTTATCAGTTGTGGATCACCTATGGGCTCTTTGCTTTCTTTAAGTATTAGCTCATCAACACGCTTGATTTCAAGGCTGGTAAGCAACCATTTTTCACACTCCTCTAAAGTGTTTAGGCTAATGAAATTGCAGAAAGGATTATTTTGGTAAGTAATGAACACTTTCTAGGACAGCCAGTACAGCTTAATTTATTTAGCAGGCAAAAGATAAGCATTCTGAATTTTTTAAAACTAGAAAGCTTCAGGCAGACTCTGATCTAAACATTTCATCAGAAAAAATAGCTGGTATGTGTACAAAGAAGTAGGAGGAAGGCCAACTATTTATATACTGCATAGAACATTACATTTATCCAAAAAAAGAGTGGCAAAGAGACGATGACTCGATGAGCATGACAAGCTAAAGAACCTCCTCTTATTCTTAACCTTTCTTATGCTGGAGTAAAAGTGAGTTACTTTATTTTAAAACATACAGTTATACATTTATTTAGAATTACAAACAACTGCAGGTTATTGTGACCCTACAAATTAAATGAAACTATTCACTCCCTAATTTTTGCTCCCATTTGCTAGGAAAAGAAGTGTCCAAACCAACAAAAATATCAATTTCTGCAAATTTGTTTAAAAGTGTGTGAAAAATCCCCAAACCCCTCCCTCTCCTCCACACACACACACCACACCTGGGTTTTTAATACCACTACTACAAATAAACCGATACATTTTGGATGTGGCTCAAGTCAGATTTTTTTTTAATCATGGGTCAGTTAATGTCCTTTGCATCATGGGAAGCCCAGTCAAAGGCGTGTTTAAAAAAATGGTGTTGTTTTTGCCTCACAAACGTATCCATTTAATCTCAGGAACATTATTGAATTTAAAACTGAGTTTGTTTTTGTAGAGAATGCTTGATAGCTTTTCTAAGGCTATAGCTGTCTCCAAAAAGAATTATATTTAGTGCTTAAACATCATGCCAAATTTCCTACACTAAAACCTAGGAAGAATTAGTTGACCTAACTGGTTACTAGCTTTGTGACTCTGCAGCAACAAACATTTTGCAGATATTCCTGCCATCAGATTGGCATGGGGGGTATTACTGTCAGATTCAATGCAGATAAGCTACACACTTCATCTGTTTTATTCTGAACTATACAGTTCAGAAACTTAATTTTAACAGGGAAAGGTTTCTCCAAGACCTTCAGTCACCTAGTATTTATTACCCTTCAGTAGTAGTAGTCACACAAGTGATCTTGCCAGTTTGCGACATCTATTATCACTCATCAGCGACATCCAGTTTTAACCTTTGTATCTTCTCTCTAGATCAAGATGTTTGTCAATCTGCTACTCTCTCCCATATTACTGTTAATAATGCCCAAGATTGTAAATCAGACTATTGTATATATTGTTACTATTGTTACATGTAGACAATGTCTCTGAGTTTCTATTTGCTATTTTCAACAATTTCAGTGCTCTATTAGTGCATACAATGTGTAGGTCAAAAGCATTACTGCCGTTAAATTCTTCAGTGAAGAATGTCAGCCTACTGTGGACTGTGGCACTGGTCTAATGCTTCAGTGGCCTTGGTTCTGAGATTCACTCTTCTTGCCAGTATAGGGAACAATCTTAATAACACTTAAACAGGTAGATGCTGGCTTGGACAGATTCATTTCTCCAGTTCACGTCAAGCTCGTGTCTCCATAATAAAAAGGAATGTCCTTCATCAGTTGAATGTTTTTTTTTTTATTTTATGATTCCTCCCCCTTCCCTCTCAGGCCATTAGGAAAGATTACTTCCCAGAATATAGAAATTCATATGGAAAAGGAAGTGACTTCATATTAACTTCTTCACTTTACAGAAAGCCTGGCTTTGCCAAACAAACAGACTTTGATTTTATTTCTACACGTTTGTTTTGCATTATCTGTTTGGGTTAACCCTGACACTCCTGTATCTTGGCATTTATTTGAAGTCTTATCTCATTATATATACTGTATGATTTAAACTTGGGGACCTCTTAGACATTGTAGATTATATTTATATTTATATTTATATTTTTGGCCCTACAGATACCACTAACCTAGTAGAATGGCATAGGAGGACCTACATAAACCCACTATTATAGGGTACCTGCATCCTACACACTATAACCTGAACAATAAATTTGAAACCTGGCCAGACCCGACCAAACCTGGCGTAAAAAGCCTTCCCACCTCGTCTTGATCCACAACTTGTCTGCATCTTCTGTTTCCCCATATAACAAATTTTAAATAACAGGAGAACTTTGCTGCACTTATCCCTTTTAACCTCGAACATATGGGAAAGCTAACACACTTTTCCCTGTTTAACCTACAGGACTTTCTCTGGTATAACCACAACCCTTAACTAGTCTGCCTTTGTGACTAGACAATTAGATTATTGGACCCATGTTCTGAACCTTTTTATAAAGACAAATGATTGAACAGAGATGCAACAGATCTTACTCTTGCAGTCTCATGTGAATGTCTACACCTTATCTCTCCCACTGGTCCAAAAACCGTCACAGACAGCTGAGAGATACAGCTGCTAAATTACAGGGCTCCTAAATATAACATAATTTAATATTTGATATTCAGTCGAAAGATTCACAAAATCACAAAAGACTTATCAATCAAAAGCTTTTTACAGGCAGTTCAACTTTCTCCTTTCCACATTGGAGTGAAAACGCTATTTAAATTTTAGCAGATATATTTACAAATGATCTTTTTCACTGGCCGCAAGACTTGTAGTTGT
This sequence comes from Lepisosteus platostomus, assembly GCF_059453375.1. Taxonomy (NCBI): domain Eukaryota; kingdom Metazoa; phylum Chordata; class Actinopteri; order Semionotiformes; family Lepisosteidae; genus Lepisosteus; species Lepisosteus platostomus. Next base: position 16,209,263 of record NC_142611.1, read on the forward strand.
AATACAAGCTTCCTGGCTCATCTCTCTTTTGTCTACTTTCTGATGTGTCCCTTAAAGAGAGAGGGACTGGCTTCCTCCTATTTAACAGCAGTTACTATCTGGAACAGGAACGTGACTGTTACAGATTAAGCTATTTCCTGCGTTAATTTTGTAAATGATATAAAGTCTGCATTTAAATATCCTCATCATTGAATGATGCACTTAAATTTTCTTGAAAATGTGTTTTAAACCTCTCATTGATGATTGATGCTCTGTCCAGAAGGCATTGTGGGAACCTTTTTGCATCATGTTGTGGGGATATCCAGAAGCTTTTAGGTTCTAGAAAAAAACGTGTTCCTCCTTGGTCTTTACTCAAAAAATGTACAAACATATAGTCAGCGTTGTACCACTGTTAGCTCTATTAGAACCACTGCTTCCTAAATTATAACAACAAACTACTGTAGATCCTGGAAAAGGTTTGTAAAGCAGTCAAATTGCAGTTGATGACAAAAAAGGAGGATTATAAAAAAACAGTGCAGAAATAGAAAATGAAATTAAAAAAAGATTTAGCTAGAATTCAAGATTGGGTAGTCACCTGTTTGGACATTTAGTGTAGAGCTAAGATTAGCAGCCTGATGCAGTGTAGAGTGCTTGAAGCAGGTAGAAAAAAAAAGTATAAATTATGGTATTGTAGAAACATTGATCTAGCAGAAGATCTAGATAAAATAGGGAACAATAAAAAGCAAACCAGGATTGATTATAGCACATAGGATTAATTCCTAGAAACAGAATTTATATCAAGGATTGTTATTGTAACATTGCAACAATGGACTTGAGATGAAATTTAGAATATCGTGTACAACTTTGTTGACCACATTCTAAAAATATACAGTATACTGCTATATTTTAACCTGTCCAGCAAGCACAGACCAGATAGACTCCTGAGCTAAAAAGAATATCCTACTATAACAAGATAAAACAATTTGACATTCTTGAATAGAAAAGACAACAGGAGGACTTGATTTAAATATTTTAAATCCTCAAAGGCACTGACAAAGTCGACCTAATTGACTTTGTCTTCAAATTCACAAGTTTATTCAGAGGACACAAATGGAAACTAAAAGGAAGTGCAAATAAAACTGTCAACAGGAGACACATCTTTATACAAGGGGCTGTGGGAGTGAGGAACAAGCTACTCAGCCTTGTCACTGTACCCTGGCTTCTTGCAACAGACTGCTAGATCACTTCCTTGGATTTATTAGCTAATAACAATTAAACAAGCTACTATATATGGGCCCAATGACCTCCTGTTGTTTGCAACCATTTTTACATTCTTAACCTTTTTGTTGAAAAAAAAACTGACCACATTTTCTTTGACCTGAACTTGGTTTATACTGTACATCTGAAGTAGACCACAACACAAAGAGCCATTTAATCACTCCTAGATCTCACAGATGAATTCATCAGTCAGAAAAGACTTTCTGTACCAACATTCACCTAGGAATTTTATTTTAGCTACTTTCTCAATTTATTTTTAAAAATGAGACCTCTTTATAACAACCTTAAAAAAACTTCCCAGTATACCTGCATAGGCAGACATTCCACATGATCTGAAGCACACAAGATTCAAGCTGTTTAATTCTAGAAAGACTACAATATTATTTTTTACAACTTGGTAATTACATGATTACAATGTACTACCATATTATTATTATTCACTACTCATTGTTATGACCAGCTATAATATTAATATGACTTAATACCACATAATTGTGACAGGTTGTCTTATAAATGTTACTGTTTTATTATGGCAATTCTAATATATTGATGTTAAGCAGCTTGTTTGTTACATGTTAAAATTGCTTAAGCTTTGTGCCATTTTTGTAAACATTTATCAAAGTGTAACAGCTCAAACAAGAGAACTACTTTCAAAGTGCATTGCTGTATTAATTATATCTATAAGCATGCATGAAAGTATGTAATTATACAATTTAAATTTGAAGAGAAGCAGGCAAACAAAACAACAGAGATCTCCATTCTGTAAAATGATTTCAAACCTCTCCGTATGCAGCAACTGTGATTTAAACTGTAGGAACACTTCTTTGATGAAAGATTGCGTTCATTTCTCAGTTTTCAATGACCTCAATGAAAGCTGTAAAAAGTTTTCTTTGGTGCAATTATGCTTTTAATTAAAGCCAAATAAATGTATTGCCATTTGCTGATTCAAAATCAGCACCTCCTTATCTTAGTAAATGGAGGAACTGCAGTTAAAAATAATCGGCATCCCTTGGATTTCAGGTTCTGCTGGTATACTTGCTAGGGAATTTAATTAAATAATCTAGTTTCCTTGCATCTCCATTCATTTTTGGTTTCTTAGTACTGCATATAGTACATCATCTTTATCATTCACAGAAACAAGTGAATATATTACTTTAATCAAAATACAATATTGTTAAATGCTTCTAAAGGTTAAAACTACTGAATGTATTTTCCCATTTTTTGCTCAGGATTAAAATAATTGACATTCACTGAGCGTATGTGTGTATATATGTTGTTCAAAGAGAGAACAGAAAGACAGACAGATGAGTGGTTGAAAGTCAGACAGCCCGAACAAGAACCATCAAAGCAAATGCAGTACACGCCTGTGAATGACAGGAAGATTAAATGATCTTTGGCAAATTTGATTTCCCTATAATAATCTGTAGCTATTCTGCTGGAAGGAATTATCTCACAAGCTGGCAGCTGCAGCAGTCAATGAATTAAAAATGGCTCAGTGTATGGGAAAAGCTGTTCTATAATCAGTGCTATTCTTAGGAACCACATCAATCTTACTCGGTTCCCACACCATTCAGCAAGCTGGAGTGACGTTCAAATGTGAGGTAGGAACTCTATTACCTCATAACCATCTGACACATGTCGCCCAGGCATCGCATTTACACATGTAGAGGGGGGCTGGAGGCTAAATCTTCTCATAGAATTACCACCAAAAAAAAAATTGGAGAGATGGCTCAGCTGGTCCTTGTGGAAAAAAAAAAAAACCTGGTACTGACTTAGTCAACTTCCATTACCTCCCTATCAGAAAGTGATATGTTTGCTTATTTTATAGTATGCTTGGCCCTGTTCCCATACCACAAGACCCTGCCAAAGGACACCACAGCACATGCTGCTCCTATTACTCCACACATCCTAGCTCCCTCGTTCTGCACTTAATAATAACGCATGGTGGTCAAGTATTTTTAGAATCAGTGCAGGGTCAGATCTCTTCTTGCTGAATGGTGTCAGATAAATATAGAATTCCATAACCTTGTAGCATTCATGCAGAACAGAGCTATGTTTTTATGCATTTTGCTAAACATATCATAGTGCTGCAGCCTAAAATGTTGTCAGCCCCAATTAATTTTCATCTTACATTCACAAGGCACAACAAGCGGTTTTGATTAAGTGATTAAATTCCAGATCAATACCATTTAGATTTTTAGCCTAATCCGGAATCTATTTTTAATTGTGCTTTGCTGACGAGGGTGCTTAAAACAGCACTGCCCCGAGCAACAGCATCTGTAATAAATACGGCACGACAGACACACAGTCAACATTTTTTTTCTTACTATTTGGCAAAATAACTTCACATAATGGGCAAATAACAACTTGAAAATGGTTTGAGTGAATCACATTATGATTTAGAATTCAAACAATAAATTAATCTCAGCACACAGAATCTCACAGTGATGAAAACCATAATCAGTTTAAATATATAGTACACATGTACAGTATATATTGTGTATTTGTGTGCGTCCGTATAAATTTAGGAAATTCTTAAATTACTCTATAGCATCTCTGAGCTTTCAATTTTTTTTTTGTCTCTGGCACAAAAATGAATCATAGTATGACCATATTATTGAATAGAAATACTGTATTTATTTTTATTTCAAACTTCGTATGACAACATTTATGTATATTACTGTGAGAAAGGCCAACACTACAAAGTAAGCACAACTCTAATGCAGTCTTTCAAGATTTATTAGTAAACAAAAAAGCTTGTATTGATTTTGTGTAAGAATTGATGCCATTATTTTTCGTACCCATATTGAAGATTTTGGGAGGCTACAAAAAACTATAGGAAACTGCAGGGCAGAGCACAAGAAAATGCTCATCACTTGTTTCTGACATGTGAAGGAGTTGGGCTGACAGTCTTCAATGCTTAATTTGACATTTATTATATCTCACATCAACTCAGAAGGTTCCAGTTGTATACACAACAATTTTTTAACGTACATTACATAGAAGTAAATTATGTGAATTTCTTAACAAAAGAAGAAACAATAAGACAACCAAATAACCAGATGTGAAGTATGGATGCAAAAGACCAAACATGACAGACAGGCAGACAGGCAGACAGGCAGACAGGCAGACAGGCAGACAGGCAGACAAGACTTTATTAATCCCGAAGGGAAATTGATGACTAGGGTATTTGCAACTTTGTATCATGACAGGTCATTTAAAGACAAAAATGTGCTGTGAAGCATCTACAAAACATATTCTCCACTATATTTCTTAGTACACAGCCATTCCATCCAGTTCCAATATTCACTAAGTCCAATATAAAAGTGATTCCCACTTCTGAACCTGGGAGACTTTTGTACCTTTGGACTTCTGCTCTAAACACATTCTTAATTACAGAGTAACACAATTCAGTTTTACATTTGCAGCATACAGTGGTTGGGACTGCTGTCTCATATCAAAAGGGCCCTGGGTTCTGTACAGAGTTGGTCTGTTCTACCAGTGATGACATGGGTTTCATCCGAATGCTCTGGTTTCCTCTCACAGTCCAAAGACATACTGGTAGGTTATTTTGCTTCTGGGAAGACTGGCCCTGATGTGAGTGTGTGCATATCTGTGTTTGCATGTGCCCTGCCATGGACTAATGGCCCATGCAGAGCCTACTGTCCATTGCTTATCGGGATAGGATGGAAGGATGCGTTTTCTGTTCTTAAAACAATGAATGTAATTTGTAATTAGCATAAAACCTCATCAGCTTTAGAAGTCCACTCATCCAGGTAGGATACTTGCAATGGAAACAATTGGACCTCGGCGAGTGAAAAGAAAAATAATGGTGGAAATGTCAGATAACAGATACACTGCCTGTGTATCATAATTTGATCACCAATTAAGAGCTTGTAGATAGAAACAAGGGAACTGAGCAGATACTGTTTGAAGTTCTGCATGTTGAAGTTGGTTACATATGAGCAATGTGATTTAAATTGGGGTCTTTTTTTAAACTTAGGACTGAAGGTAGGAAATAGTAAACCAAAATCCTAAAATAGAAAGCAGATTAAAGGCTTCAACTATAATCAGAGATTTAGCACTTGGTCATTTGGATTGAAAATCAACAGACCTAGTCGTCCACAAGGACCAAGGACTGGGAACTCTTGCAATATAGCATCACGGTGAGCTAAAGCCTAATACAGCAGACAATGGATGCACAACTAGATATACATCAGACAGAATCACTGTCAATTGCAAGGCAAATAACCCACATGAACGCACAACGCAAATGAAGCCCAAAATGGGGGACAATTTACAGTTATGGGGAGGGTGAGCAAACTACACTCAGAATGTGCCCCAGGCAAGAGCTCAGGGCTCAATCGTTGAGGCCACAACACTAATTGCCAATCTACTATGCTGCCTAATACACAGATATTTTAATATAAACACTGGTCTTCTTGAATGAGCATCTACTCTGACTACAACCATGTTATGTAGCTTTTCCGAGTTTATGAGCGTTATGAGGTGTATGGCGCCCCAAGGGATTTATTTCTGGGCCGTTATTTTAACTTTCTTATGGTCCAATGCCAACATCAAGGCCTCCAATTTCTCTTGTAAGGCCCTCTATTGCATTATCTGTGAGTCTGTAACATATAGAGGTACTGTATAGATGCATATTAAGGTGATTGCTTGTAATGACTTAGCATTCAATCCGCAATCTGACAATTGGCATCCACTTTGCTTAAAACACTATCTTCTATCACCTGCTATGAAATCCTCTTTTGCCATCACTGCTGTGACGATGAGCCCTTATCTCTCCCTTGCAGATGCCCAGATTCTGTTGTGACTTCATTGCATTCAACCTGGGCTACTGCAGTGCTCCAGTGACAGGACTTTCATCAACATGCTCTGAACAGTACAACCTCCAGGGCCAAGCACAGTACCAGCTACCAAACAGTATGAGCTTTACAATACTTTGCAACAGCTTGGCTGCAATGGTTCACCCCCTAGGTTTCATATCACATTCAAAAGATAGGATAGATCCAGCTCAAAACCTATCTAGCTCACCAGAACTACAACATGGATCACCTCTGCTGACCTCCCCCTCTATTTCTTCTGTAGTCACTAAGTTTTTTTCTGATTTTGGCTGGTCTAAAGTCCTTCTTTTATCTATATCACACTCTGCCAGTGAACATAAGTGGCATTTTAAGAGGACTTCATTCTGTGGTATTAAGCCTCCTTAGAGTACAAGACCTGGAAGGATTGCTAATTCATTGAAGGCAAACCAATCCCTGCCTACTCCTTCTTTCAAAACTCTTTATACTTCATAAAACTTAATGGAATGCTGGATTACAGGTTTTGATCATTATATTTTCTGAATTTTGTGTTAACCACAGAAGTAAACAGATTTACACATCGTTACCCTTGCAAAAATTCTGCAAATAATTTTTGAAAGACACAATAGTGTTGCTTTAGAACATGGAAAATCTTTGACGCTTCTCTGGATAAACGCATGCTGCACACTTATTTATTTTACATAAATGTAGTCTTAACATAACAATGAAGAGAAATGGTTCCCAAGTTTTGCAATATTATCTTATCACTCTGTGTTTTAAGAGAAGCCACCTACAATACTAAAATCTATACTTTTTCTAACACATTTTCTAAAGTTTACTGTACTGTAAACACTTTACATATACTTCAGAAATACAAAGCTAATAAGTTAAGTACATTTGCATATTCAAAAGATAGATGACTGTTATACAGATAAAAATAAATGTTGCACACCTAGCTAACTATATTTCATACAATAATTAGCTCCCCACAGACCATATAAAGAGTATATAAATGTTTAGCAATATAAAAATGCAAGATGGCATTGTCATGAATCATGCTGCCACTGAATCAGCTACTGAAGTACAGCTGTACGTAATCTGCATGACATCTAGCTTGTTCAGCAATTAGTTGCCAAGAAAGAGCAAAATAAGTGACAAAAGCACAGCCCACACAAAAATCAGCAGCTATAACACATATTTTGCTGCTGTAAGGCCCATGATTTAACCCCATGTCAGTTTACCTGACTGAAAACACTGTATTGCAAGAGCAGTTCTTCATCCACTCTCTAATTGCTTGGAATCCAGACTACTTACAGAAGCAATGAGGGGGGTAATGAGAAACTAATTTTTACTAATTTCATCTGGCTTCAGTTCCATTCTGTTTGATTGTGAAAGCCTTCTGCATCATTACAGCAACATCTGCACTAAATCACTGTGCGCAAGGCATAAAAAGGAAAGAGATTATTCAAACCATGCACACATAAAAGAAATGGGCTGATTGTTTTCTAACAAGAAATTCTCTCTTCTTTTAAAATATACTCTACCTACTCTTCAACCGCTCTTATTTTTTGATCAACAAAACAGTTTTTTATGGTTCCAACAAAATATTTCTGAGCACTTGACAGATCTCCAAATTATGTGACGATCCTGGTAGATGCTTACAGTTCTGTGGTTTTTGTTTGGATAAGACCACTTCAAGTATGACTTTATCTTTAATGTAAAAAAAAAACCAACTCATTCTTTAAGCTTTCAAAATGTTAAGTATATAAGTACATGAGGCATATAAAATTAAGCATATGGTACAGAAAGACTAGAAATTAGCACAAATGCACTTATAATTTTTCAATTTCCACATTAAGTGTGTGGTCATTGTGCTTTTCACTTTGTGATGGTAAAAATAATCAATATCTGGTGTCATAGTACAATATGCTCTACAAGTGAAATTATAATTTTCTGACATTTCTTTGCTCGGTTAATTCTATTAATTACAGAATTATTAGTTCTGTATTTTACTGAGGAATGTAGGCATTGCACATAGATTAAAAGTACTCCTCTAGAAAACCTGTAAAATAGCACAACCCCTTAATTGTCTCATTCTACACAGCCAATTTGTCAGAAACATGAGGTACAGTTAACAGTATGTAAGACACCTGTACTTAGGCTGATTTAAATTCTGGGGTGTGTTTATTAGTTTGTTACACGGGTTTCAGAGGTGGCTGAAAGCAAAACATTATTTTTCAACTCACACTGACCACTGATCAGCTCAGGAAAGCATTTTCAAAATCACATCAGTCCCTTGCGCTTCCATTACACTGTGAAATTAATCTCAGACAGAAGTTATTTTGTATTGCTGTGTGTTGTCAAGTTTACCAGCCTGAAACCAGATAGGATAGAAAACCTGGAAAAAATGGTCATAAGGTGAACATATTAAAAGGTTAATTCAAAACTGGTTTTATCAACATGCTATCATAATTGTGTTGAAAACATTAATCAAAGTTAAAAAAAAGTTATCCATCAATTTTTCAAAGTGTCCCAAACTTTAAAGAATCTCTCCAAACACGAATGAATTTTCCTACATTAGTTTGAGCCCAAGCAGTATATGTATATAAGTTGGGGATGTGACTTCCTCTTCTGAAAATCACAAAGTTACCCATGAAATTGCAGTTGGTTTTCAGACATATCATAAAAATGTATTGGCACTACACTGTCACTACAGATTACCTCCAGAGAACACGGCTGACTCTTCTGTCACGTATAATCGAGTTCTGCAGCCCAGGTCACAAAGAACAAATATCTCGGGGTCTTCATGCCATCTCAGCTTAGTTAAGTCTTCTGGGCTTTTACTGATTGGCTAAAATATCAAAAATGATTTAAGCACTAATGGACCAGGGTCCCAATCTCTTGACCTATGGTGTAAAGGTACGCTAAAAAGACATGCTAAACACTAAGTAGAATGAAAAAGCTGTTGCACAAATTGAAATTACACGAACCTTCTGAAAATGAAAGGGACTTTGATTCCTTTTTGAAGGGTCTAAAGTCAATCGGGCTGCAAGGGCATTATTGTGCCCTCATCACATGTTCCTTGACAGGAAAGAGCAATGAGTGGCCAGTATTCAGAGACTGCCTCCAGAATACAAAGTCACCAATCGAAAAGAAACCAATGTACTGTATATACAGTAAGTCTTCTTCAAAGAAGGGGATGTACAGTAGCAATTTTTCAAAATTGATCAATCACACAAAAGAGAACACTTTTGTCCCCCCCTTTGAGTTACTCAGACACACTCAGAATATACACACAGCGAATGGCAAATAGACAATATATCAGGTATGCAAAGAGGTTAATGTGCATAATGGAATAACTGAGTAGGCTGTGACTCCAACTTTGCCTGACAGGATTCCGCCTAGTTCTTGTGAGTTCAATTAACAGCACCTAATCGCAAGAGAAGTCTTTCATTACAGGAAGAGAAGGTATGTAAATATACAACAGAATTATTCATTATTCAAGGACTAAATCTCCTTAAGTGCCTGTCAACAAGCTGGATACCTTTTTACAATCAATGTTCCACTTAAAAAAATACCATTACAAACAGAATTTAAATAATCAAGAAAATTTGCCAGTTTGCACCTTACTCTTCCATTCTGAAGCCTGAGTTATGCAGCCAAGCATTACATAACAAGTGCTACGGAAATTAAGGATTATTATAATTTTTCTACATTATTACGAAGTTCCCTTTCTGGAGCCCTGCCTGCAATACTCCGAACAGACTGATTTGTAGTTTTTATAATAGTATTTCCTTACATGTTAAATCACAATGGAAAACACAGATTTAAACTGTTGTTCAGTGGAAACCAGTCAATTAATAATATGCCTCCACCAACTATTTTAACTGACAGTTTAATAAATGTGTGAGTATATACAGTACAGTATATGTTTTAATCTTGAGTGTATTTTGCAGCATATTGCAATTTTACAACAACAAATTAAGCACTTTGAGGAAACCGTTGATAATATTCAGCTTTATAAAAATGTTACGTTGTTGTAAAAAATGAAACATGCAATCCGGCTATTGTCTCACAGACAAAAAAAAATCAAAAGCAGCCTTTGAAAATTATTTTGTGGGTTAACTGTGATCTCAATTTCACATCCCTTTTCTAACAGCTTTATTCAATATAGTCATGGTCGTGGAGTAGCCAGAGACTATCCCAGCAAGCGACAGGAAAAAGGAAAGATGCAGCCTGAATGGGACACCAATCCATCACATGGTACATACTGTACATACACAAACTCACACCAGAGGCAATTGTTTTGCCCCCAAACCCCTACCAGTACAATATGCCTTTGGACTATGAGAGGAAACCAGAGCACCCAGTGAAATCCCACACAGACACGGGGAGAAGATACAAACTTCAACCAGATAGCACCCCAAAACTAGATCCCAGGCAACCACTGCATCACCTTGCCTCCCATGATCTCAATTATCATCCATAATTAAACCTAAACAGCTGAATAACTGAATAATGTGCACATACAAGGAAAGAACGAGGAACATCCATGGGCTCCATGAACAAGCCCTGAGTCTCAGAACAGCACCTTGCAGAGCCAGGAATTGATGCCCAATTGCCATAAATAAGAGCGTGAAAGAACATTTCTGAGTTAGTATTAATTTTCTAGGCATGTCTACAAGGTGAATTATTCTACCTATATCCATTAAGAAAGGAGTACTGAGAAACTCTGAAAACACCCACACATCTTAATACCTACTAATTTATATTAATTACTGCAGTAAGATGCATGTCATAAGAAGTTCATTTTAACCTGTAGCAAACAATAACCTACACACACTAACCATGGCACTAACAAAGGCAAGAAACAAGCATTTTTGTTTTAAGTATTCAACTCCATTATTCCTCACATCACTGGAATGATAGATAAAAACAGAAACTACTGCCTGTTTGCCCACCACCACACACCCATAAAAAAAGGAAAGAATCCCAAATCAAACCATCATAATATGATGTAATATTTTGGAAAACATTAAAAATGAGCCTCTGAAAATTTTAAATTCTTTCTAACATGAAGACAAGAAATTACTTTGTGGTTGTTTGAGGCATTTTGTTGAAATGCCAATAAAAACTGCAATCTGTTGATGAAAGTCTAAATTTAGGAGGCTCTCACGGAACACTGTCCATGAATAATGTGCCTCATCAACAGCCATCATGAACGTTATAGCAACATCCAGTAGATTAATTAACATGACAATGCTCTTTTTAATGATCTGATGAATTTAATGAAATGAGATTGGACAGAAGACTGTCCATAGTAATTGTATTATTTAAAGTAAATGTACCAAAATAAATGTCTCTGCCACCTTTTCTGGCTGAAGAGGATCATATCCAGAAAATAAGTTTCCAATCAGTGTTACTTTATAAAGTCTCTTGCTTGCTGTAAGAAATTGAGAGAGGTTCTGGCAACTCAAAAATTATATTTTTTCTCAAAATGGAAAGCATCTTACAAGATTCAGGCAGGGATCAGTAAGAAGTTCCTGATTTAATTTACAAGAAATAAACCTTTCATGTTTTATTGGAGATATTAAGTTAACAAATTTATTAGACAGCTCTCACTGATAAAAGCAACAGGAAACCAGAGCTTAGATGGACACCTCACACTGGTAAAGGTGACTACATAGATCATATAGCTCATAAATATTAATTAAAAGACATTCTTCCTTCACAGGCCACTGAGGAAGTTGACTGAACATTGTATATAATAGAGGCTGTGATGCACGAAAAAAAAAGTTACAAAGTAATTAGAATCAGAATTTTCCAAGAGACATTTTAAATAAGACTTTTTTTTAGCAAAGACATAAATCTTGATTTTATGATTCAACCTGTACAGTATACCAAGGGCGAGGACTGTCATTACAGGTTTAGGGCAGTGCTTCACAAAAGTGGGTTAAGCAGTTTTTTTAATACACTTGCTTAGCTATCAATAAAAAAACATACACAACCACTCCACGAAATGAATGATGTCAATGAAACCAACAGTACAGTGAAACCCTCCCCCAGCTCCTCTCCTTGCACTATCCAATCTATCCCATAACAATGCTTCACTTCACAAGCCAGTAGGCAGGTAGAATCTGGAGACGGAACAGCACAGGAATGACATTAAGTTTCATTTCTAATGAAAAAAGGGAATGATATTGTAATGTGCTCTTATATAGGCAGGCCATATTAAAAAAGAAAGTTCTTTGCCAAAGGCTATCGAAAGCTATAGTTCAGCTTACCTTATAAGCGTGAAAGAAAGTACTGAAAGCGATTGGAATTGTCATTGTTTTTTGTTAGCATTTTGGGTTGTTGTTTTTTTTTGGGGGGGGGGAGCACTGGTGTGATGGAAGGTGAAGCTACAAAGGAAATCTCACAGCTGGGTTTCTGAAATGTTCATTTCCTATTGCAGTTCTATAACCCATAGAGAGCACTTGTTTATGTTTCTCATCCCTTCGACCATAAAGGCTTATAAAGTTCATTCTGCAGCTTTGGTTTCATTCTGGAAAGGAGGCCAGTGCTACCTAGAAGTTATTTGTCACCGACGCATGACACACAGGTCCCTCAGAACCGTCTTTTCTTTCCATTTTTTTTTTGATAGGTTCCACATTAAACCTGAATACGGTTCAAATGTTGCTACAATTTATTGCAAGATAACTTGGACAAGTTTTGTTTTCATAACTTGTATAGTTAGACAGTCGAAGGTAATTTATGTTTTTTTTCTTTTTTTTAAAGCGAAACAAGAGTTTGTTCATCTGTTTCTGTTGCAATATACTGTACATTAAAACCCTGTTCTGTGGGACAACTCCGACAAAATCCAAGTAACCTAATGAATTGAATTTTAGCAGAAAACTATGTTTACTGGAGGTAAAAAATGGATTTGTGTTGTTTTATAAAGACAATTAAAATGCTGCTATTTATATGCAATGACATAATGCAATGTGCAATGACATGATGAATTGGCAGCAACTCTTTGACATATCTATCCCATGTTATCCCATAAAAGCAATCCAAATGTTTTCCAAACACTGCAGACAGGAATGTACTGTATATGGAGTCTGTTTTCACAAAATCTAAGGAAACAGAACAAAAATTACAGCTAATTACTGTATAAGGTATACAGTACAAGTTAATACCTTCCATTCCATCATCTCCTAACCTTTTCTGGGTAGGCTAATTCTCATTTGTAAACAATTCTTCCATTTTTTCCTACTTTTCAAAAACATTGTCTAGATTCCAGATGTAATATTTTGTATTTTTTGTACAATATGTATTCTGACTGCAAATTCCAAATCAATCAATGCTGGCATTTTGCTTTTTCCTTCTACTCAGTGGAAAGCCACAATCAAGCTTTTTTTAAAATTTCCAACTAGGCTTTTTTGTCAAATTACTGTACAGTATTTCAGTACTTTGCATTGTATTTTTGATATGAAAGAAATCTACAAATAAACATGCATGCAACTGGAACTTTAGAGTTGGCAAAACTACAATTTGAACGTATGCGCTGTATTTGTAAAAGTACAGGAGTAATAATAATTCTGTTTTATGCGAGTGATTTTCAAGAGTGTCATTTCTTGAAAATAATGGTCAAGTGAGTACAAATAAACTGGCTGCGCCTGTCAAATCATCGCCTTTGTATTTTAGACAAATACTGCAAATGAAAGGTACTGCCTGTTTGGCTTAATGTTTTTACTTTGCCAAAAGATTAAAATGCATCACCATTGTAAGAAACATAAACATTATAAATTGACAGCAATTCTTACATAAATTCTTACTGTTATCTCCATTAAAGAAATCTTGCATAATCTTCGAAAAAAGAGCAGCCTATATAATAAAGGATCAAATCTGACATTTTGAAACATCTGTATTTGGTTTTGTACATTTTTCACAATTATACAAATTTACTCATACAACTTGCACTGGGATTAATGAACTCTTTAAAATCCCGATCAATACATGGCCATTCATAGCCCTGAACTCTTGTCATTGTCTGGTACAACCTACAATATTACCAGATGCTGCCTGCAGCCAATTAGTTTTTAGTGCCAACAGGGCTGTTTGATAAATAGGCTATCTGACATCGTACCTGTGTGTCTCACTGGGGCTACCAAGATAAAATTGAATCAGAAGACTATCATGCATTTCCAATGTAAAATCAGTTAACAATTTTCAATTAATGGTTTGTGATTAATGCTTTTAATTTGTCTACCCTAGAGCTGTCATTGTTTCATGAATATCACCGCCTTTCAGTTTTTTTCGACAGTCTTGTTATACATTTATTATCATTTAATTTTTATTTTACAACAAATGTCATACTGTCAAGCCTGTCCCTAAAGGAATGCTAAAATTACACGATCATCATTTCAGGTGTAAAATGTCAGCATAATACAAACCTATAGGGCCAATCGATTCTTTTCTTATTTTCCAGTACTTTTTTTAGTCAGGAGGAAAAATGGGAACATAAATAGGTCACTGTGGCCTTTAAAATATAAAGCATGACACTGAATTTAATATAGCATCACCCTGAATAAAAAATAATAATTTTTATTAGATTTTATTCGTATGCAAATGCGATCATTTATAAATGTATGGAAAGTATTCTGCTAAAACGTTTACACATTTTTGTATGTGAGGAAATTACTAAAATGAATGAAATATTAATAGAGGCAAAGTGAAAATGAACAATAAACATATTTAAAATAAGTTAACACATTTGGTTTTAATAAAAAAATAACAAAGATGAAAAATTAAAGATGAAAGATGAAAATATGTATACTTGAACATATTTATGCATGAGTGTGTTTGACAGGATTTAGACACTTATGATGCTCCAGAGTTTTAAGTAGCTTACTATAAGTAACCAGAGATACTCAAGAAGTGCTTTGAGGATATATGGTACTGATGAACGGGTTGGCAGAAGTTCGCATTGCTGCTCCACAGGACTAGAGCCCTGCGTTCAGACTTGAGGGCTATGTTTATATGTTCTCTGTGTGTTCACATGGGTTTCCTCCAGGTACATTGAGGTCAATTGGCTTCTGAGAAAACTGGCCCTGGTGTGAGTATATGTGTTTGTCTATGTTGTGTCCTATGATGAACTGGTGTCCTGACCAGTGCCTACTCCACCTTCCACCTGTTGGTTGCTGGGATAGGCTCCAGCTCCCCCGCATCCCTGAATTGGATGAAGTGGTTATACAAATGGATTGATGGTACAGACGAATTTCAAAATAATTATAAAACATAGGTACTCAACTCCAGTCCTTGAGGCCCTTAATCCATCAGGATTTCACTCTTTAAATCATCAACAGCAGAAAATGAGGGGGAAAGTGTTAAGTTGGTCCAGATAAGCTAAGGATCGGCTCAATTCAGTCATTATTTGCAGAGCACAGGTGGAATGAAAATCCACACTGAATCCCACCAGGACTGGAGTTGTGCACCACTGTGTTAAGAGAGACACACACATTAAACAAGGGAAAACACATTCCTTAAGAGATATTGTAAACACACTCCTAATTAAATGCATTTTAAAATGTCTGTTGGCATTTGAAGTCCATCTACATTTAAAGAAATCTATGGAATTGTGTCACAAAGCACAGAAAAGTCTATTTCAATGATCTGATCGAAAAGATCAATATTTTTAGAATTAAATATTTATAAAAAGCTCAAGGACTTTACTATAAAGTTGTTGTGAGTAATCTGCATCTTGAAGTAATGGAGTCCTTTAGATTAGATTTTCTACCTCTGAAAACCTTAAGATATGTGGAGAAGTCGAGGGCCTACCAACAACTTTGCTATATGATCTTCAAACCAACCATCCTGTAATTCTCCATTCACAGCAGACTGGAACAGTAATGTCTCTCGAGTAGGAACCGGTCAGACTAAATTTTTAAAACTGCAACTCTGCCCTTTTCACCAAATAGATCTCGTACTGCAGTGAAAGATTAACCTTTGATCAGCAAGGGAAAATAAGGACTGAGGAGGTTTTTTTTATGAGCTACCAGTACTGCTAACTACACACTATACTGTGATGGAGAAAGAATAAAAAATGGTTCCCAAGTGATACAATTAAAAACTTTGAAATGGAATATGGATTTTTAGGAATAGAGCACATTCACAGGGTCCTGAAAAATGTTGCTACAGCCCAAGTCTGTTATTTTTGCTTTACAGTCATACCACTGTTTGATGATTCATGTGAATGGTTACAATATACTATTTATTTGGATATTCCATCCATAGATTTGACCATACTAGTACACAACATTGTGTTTTCCTTAATATGATCAAATGTGTGCTTTATGTTTAGCCCAGCGATTTCAAGAGACCATTAGTATTGTTTGCACAAAGGCTACAATCCACTGAGCTCTCCTAACTCCTTACTCTTTGTAATCATGTCAGATGTCTAGACAAGCCTTCGTTGCATTACGTTCTTGCCTATCTAAAAGGTGTTCCAACTTTAAGTTTTTCCTCATCATGTGAAATGCATGCTTCGTTGGATTTAAGTCAGGAGATTGACTTGTTTAGTCTACAATTTTCCACTGTTTTCTCCTGCTGAACAATTTTGGTCACATTGGCTGTATAATCTTGGTCACTGCTGCATGGGCTTGCCTAATAAGTCTAGAGGTATTTTCTTCTGCATAAGCACCAATGAGGTGGTGCTCATGGGGGTATCTGCATGTTTCTTTGCCTCATTCTGTCACTTGGGTAAAGGTTATGTTGGTCTCATATGTCCTTAAAACTTAATTCCAAAACTCCTCTGGCTCATCTTTGAACTAAGCAAACTAACCTGATTTTTATGATCTTGTTGATCATCTAGTAGTATAGCATTTAGGTATTCTGCTGCCTCAGTCTTCTGCAAGCTGTGGATTGTGATGCTTTCATCCCTGCTCTCTAGAGTTTGTTAACAATTTTGTTGACAATTCGTAATTCTGATCAGTTTTTGGTCATCAACTGCCGATGTTTTCAGTCTTAGCCGACTGTTAATTATCCCTGTGGTTTTGTTATTTTTCAGTCTATATCAAATTGGAATTGTTGATGTTAGTAGGCCCAATTTCTTTGCTAGGGTTGTTCTTTTCTTTCAACTATAAAAATTGTTCGCTTTTCTTTAATAAACTGTTTTTTGGTTTTCATTCTGAAGTTTGACTGCAGACGCCGAACAATAAAATTAAAGCAAGAGAGGTTGCTCAGATGCTCACAGATCTTTTATGAATGCTAATTAACCAACAGCATATGCCTGTCAGCCAACTGTCCCAGGACCTCTTCTCCTTCAAAATAACAAGTCTCAACACCTTCAATTTAATTGATCCAAGAGGGTAGAACTGAACTTATAAAATATAAGCTACTCTAAAGTATTTATTCTTGTACTTGTCATTTGCCATGATTGTTTCATGAGAAATTATAATTATTAGTATTATTATTTTATTAATATTATTATTATTAAATGTTCCCAAAACCTTTAGAGGGCATCCTAGTGTAATGAATTCTTGTAAAGGATCAATTATTTGACTGGACAGATTAGTACTGTGATGGGAAACTTGGAAGGAAAAGTCATGTTGGTGGAGCAAAAGATGGACCACATTTTCCGAACCACAAGTAGCCCTGTATTGTTTCTGGGGACACTATAATGGAAGAAGTGCCACCTTTCAGATGAGATGTTAAACTGAGGCTCTGACTACTTGATCATTACAGATCTCAAAACACATAAGAAAAAACAATAGGAGTGTTAAGCCCAGTGCCTTGACTAACTTCTGCTCTGGATTTCTACAATCTGTTGGACAATAAGCTCCTTCTTAATTCAATTAGAGAAGCAGTTTCTCACTTCTCTATCTGAACTGGTATGTAGTGGGTAACCAGTGCACAATAGCATTCACCCTTTCTGAATGTGCACTTCAATCGTGGATGAATTCAGTCCTCTTTTATATGTACAACACTTTGAGATCGTGTTGGAGCAAAAACTGTTTAAAAAAAGCAAGGAATTCATTATCTTACAAGAAGCCCTCTTCCAAGGTAGGGGGTGAGGGGATTAACTGATACATACCAAAGGTGAAGAAATCCTCCCAACTTGCTAACACTGCTCCGTCTCTGCTCCCCCATCACCAACACCACAAAGGGGGTTCCGTACTGTATTTCAGCTAAGCAAATAAAAAATCTAAGCCCAGAACACATTACAAATTTGTCCTTAGAAAAAAAGAAATAGTCTATTCCATGCGGTGCTATGATTGATAGCCTAGCATTTACACTTTTAATCCTTACTACATGAAATAGACAATCCCTTTCATGCATTCACGGTGAACACATATCTATTCATGCACAAAATGGTCTTGGCACTTCCTGGTTAGTAGAACTGCTGCGGTTTAAAGTTTTTAACAGATATCCAAAACAGCACTTGCTCCTTTTTTCACATCACAATTTGCAAACCCCAGCTAGCAACACATAAATATGCTTATCAGACACTTTATATGTAAATTTACAGTCAGCACTGAGTGGCAGTGGGTCTTATATTGTGAGGCTGTTACAAAAAAAAATTAAAACTGCATCCCCAGTGAATACCAGATGAATTCTTTCCTCAGTTGTGTTTTTTTCCCTTCAAACCTAAAGGATAGAAGCATTTTGCAACACAAGTATATGTATGTGGATAGCATAGAATTTTTAAGTGCAGTATTAACAGCAGTTGGAGATAAAAAGAACTTCTCTAGGGGGAAATTTTATGAAGGTAAAATATCTTTGTTCTCTAGGGAAGTAACACCAATATTTGTTTATATCTCTCATTCATTTGATATACCACAGGCTTCTTTAAAAGCAGCAGTCCTAATCAAAACCGATCTGTTCACACGTGTTATCAGCATTCCCTAGGGAAAAGAGTCTTCTTCTGTAAGAAGAACAACATTTTTTTTTCAAAAAGTTGCTAGGCTGCAAAAAGACAAAAGCTCAAAAATGTTAAAGAATGTCCAAGAACGAGCTCTCTTTTACAGCAAATAAAAAACTTAGACAAAGGGCCTGTTTAAAACAAAACCAAACTTTGAACACATTGTATATTACTACAGTATGTAACTATGTTGGTTTATTTACATTTTATTTTGTAAACAGGTTCAGCTAAAATTTCAGCCTAAAACAAGGTTTGAATACTAGATTTACTTTGTTCCACACATGTTGGTTTTCTTCCCATAACAGATATGATAACATACTTAAACATTTTTACGTACTTAAACAAATCTAAACATTAAAATCCCTAATATACTGTGCAAAAACAAATAATTGTATTGCTTAAAATTATTTTGACAATGACGATGAATGTCTATAAAATAGGGGTTCTTTCAAAGAATCACTGGAAATTCTTACAGTAAGTGTCTAAGAAATGGAACAGATCCCAGAAAAGATTTTTTTTTAATAAACCAATTAAAAATATCACTAGCCACAGAAAAGCAGTACTATTTCCAACATTAATGCACAGCATGCTGTAACCTGTTTCCTAATGAGGAGGATGAATGTTGTGTTTATGTCTTTACTTTTTTTCTTGATGACAGAAATAATGCAGCAGAAAGGCCAAAAATCATACTGATGGCAGATGAATGACAGCTGCAACGATAGTGGTATTAAAAGATGCAAATGTTAAACAATAGCCAACACAGTTAATTAGCAAAGTCAATCTAATCAGATTTTTGGATCACTGTCCTCAGCTAACGAATTCTTAAGAAACTCCTACTAAAGAACAGTACAAAAATGGGTCTAGAATTTCAGGTAACATGCATTTTTAAGTATCTTAAGATATTCAAGCAGATTCTAAAATGAGCTGTCCTTTTCTTAGGTTTTGGTCTTGCTATGCAAAGCATACATAGTTCAAAAAGTACTCACCAAATAAAATAAAACTTTGAATGCTTTTATTTTAATTTACAATCATATGTAAAAAACAAAATACAAAATGGATAAACAGCCAAACTTGAAAAAAAAAGTCCAGATGAACCATCTTGAACTGCATTTTAAAATGGAGAGCTGATGAGACCATTTAAAAAAAAACTTTAGTCTTGCAGTGGGAGGTCAGTCTCTTGGGACAGTGGGCTTGTCTCCAGGTTCTGCTTAGCCTTCTAGGTCAAACAATCAGAAGTTTCTTGAACATTCTTGAAAAAGACCTAATCAAAATCTTAAAATAAACAGATAGGTACACTAATGCAACCATTTAAAACAAACAAACACAAGGCTACTGAATATGACGACTATTTCTTTTGTACAATACGAGGTTCAATTCATTTAATGAAAATGTCTCCATGACGGGCAATGCAATAAGCAATTCTATAAATGCATGAACAGTGAAGCTATCACATGCTGAAGTGCAGGTCGTGGGACATGAGGCAGGTTTTAGCTGCAATTAACACCGGATTTTGATTAAAACTGACTATATTATATTTTGAATTGCTTGACCATGACGATGGTTATACATCCCTGCCAGTCAAAGGGTCATTGAGGCTGAATGTTCTCCTCAGTTTCACTTTTTGTAACAAAAGTGTCCCCTTTTTCAGCCCAATAACAAGTTGGTTGGGATTGTCTGGGCCAAGCAAAACAGTACCACCTACTGGTCTACCGACAATGTACAGCTGAATCCTGAAATGTAAGCACTTCAGATACTCTCTTTAGAAACATCTGCACTTTAAAACATTCACAAGTTCTGAATGAACACAGATTCTTCAATTAATTCTGACTGAATTATTCATTTATATAAATGCATGTTTGAAGAATAACATAAATTGTACCCAAAAAGACAAAGCAAAAAAAAAAGAAAGAACAAGTGCTAAAACTTAAGCACTTACAGGATAACATCAGAAAAAAGGTTTTAAAAAAATCAAAGCTAGGTTGTACTGATGGATCACTCCTGCTATAAAACAGTGAATCTTTTCTTTACAATTAAGTGCATGGTTATTGATTTCCAATGGTCCTCTTGGCTGAATCTTCTGCTTCTGTGATGATGGGCCCTGAGGCGAGGTGACCACTGTCTCATTCATATGCAAACCTTCCACTTTTATAGCTCTGCTGAACCGCAAGCAAGGCAAAGAACTCTAACTGTTCCTTCTCCAGTGACATTTAACACCCCATTGTGTGCTTGATATTTTCCTTGTTTTTTTCTATACTCAGAACTCTATTTTTATGTCTCTTCACCACTCTCCACCCATTTGCAATTTCCTGTTCTGAATAATCTCAGCTGCCTGCATCAACCCTGAAGTTTGCACAAGGATGATCACAATCAGAAACGTGTCCTCTGAAATCTGCTGCTTTTGTCACATGTTCGATTTCTTATTCACCCTGTTAGCCAACAACAGAGCTTGAGCACCAGAGGGAGAACAATTGCAGCTCTCATCACTGCAAGCTCGGAGTTTGTGTGTCAAGCCAAAGATGACTTGACTGATTCTGCCTTGTACCCACTCCCTACTAGCAGAATTCTAGACACAGCTGACAAATATCCAGTGCCTTCTATATATTCAACCCAGCTTGGATGCATTGACATTGTGGAACCATCCAACAGCCAAAATACATGTGTAAAGCTCAAGATAGACATGAGCAACTCATGACTGCTAACATATTTATACTTGTACTATGGTCGCACCAGTAGTCCCATATAAGAGGGGTGATCATCTGGCATCATAATCTCTGGTACTGTACATTTTGACAAATGACAAGGATATAAAGTTAACTTGACCTGAAATAAATGAGCTTTTCAACCATATTGCACCTTTTCTAAATTGGATATTGTTGCATTGTTACAGCACGTTTCATGAAATTGCAATAGCCTTTTTCAAAATTAAAACATCAGGACTTAAGAAAGGTTACAAATGAGAGGAGGTTCTTTGATACTGCTAATATGCAATTGATCTGAGGATCTTATCCATCCATGTCTTCAAAGAAGTCAGGGTATATACTGTAGCAGGACTAGCTTCTTCCATACTGCCGCAACCCCTTGTGTAAAGAAGTGCTTGTGGTTTTCAATCTTACATGCACTTTTCTTTTATTTCTACTTATGTCTAATAGTTTTTATTTCATTGTCAATCTGAAGTTGATGCTATCGATACCTTTCAGGATTTGGAATACCTGAGTTAAAGTCCAGTCATAGTCTTCACTGCTCCATTATTTTAACCTGTCAAGTGGATTGAACTCCTTTAAGCACGGTAAATGTTTTAAACGTTTGCATTTAAATTACAATATTTGTTTTCAGTTGCTATTTTAAATTTGTAACTAGCTTTGGTTAATAACATCCAAACCCAATCTGCACAGAGCGTTCCATATTGAATCAGTAATACTAATCACTGCAGCTTATTGCTGGTAGAAATAGTGAGCAGCTGACCAGCATTACTCATGCGCTGTACATTTGTATGAGAAAGTATATAATTCTAGCAAAAGTATACCTCAAAATGTATATGCTAATATATTTCAGTATTTGTGCAGCTTAAAATCCCTGTGCTCTTTGAAAGTGGTCGGGGATTTATTGAGCTATACAGTTAATGTACATCTGGTAGAAAAAACTTGAATCGGATCAGTTAGACTTCATGTTACCACTGCAGTAAAAAGTTCCTCACTTTTCCATCTAATGTATTGCAGTATGTAGTGGGGTTGCTCTTCAGCAATTCAAGTAGGAACTTAAGGTAAGTCCGATTGTGCATAATAAACAATTACATCAGTCTCAACGAAAAATACATTTTCATATCAATGCATTTCATCGGCTAGTGCTGTATGTCAGATATAGTAATAGGTGAAACTTTACACAATGCATTAATGAGCATACTGCATTCAAAACATCTTTGCCTGCAATTATTTTATGGTTTGCGTCAACAAACAATTTTGATTAGGAAGTATGCACAGTAAAAAAAAGGAAATCTATACTTGTTTTCTCTTATCAAGTTTAAATTCCATTGCTGGATTGCTGCAGACTTCTGGTACCTCTTTTGGAAAGCATGCTTTATGCTAAGATGTTTTTAAAACAATAAAAATGCACATTGAAGTCCAACAGATCTTTCCCCAAAGTATATATTTGACCTAGTTCCTGTCTGTACAATAAGTAAACTGATTAAATTTTGTCCTCCCAATCCCTTGAAATCTATCTTGACCTAAGCTGATTGCATAAAATTTGATCGTTCCTACATCCTGGGCGCGTATGGGCTTGCAGCAGATGAAATCAGTAAAAGAGTTATATTTAATTAAAGATCCTGTCTTCAAAGTAAAACCAGAAACAAAACATCCTCCACAGAAAATGATAATGCTAAAGGAATGGAATAAGACTTCAGTAAAGGTTAAAGGTCTGATGCCACAACAAACAACAAAATTGACCCGTAACAAAAAGCATTACAGCAAGACAGGATGGAATGTATTAGAGAATTTACCAATATTACTTTCAGGAGCAAAGGTTAGCATTGCTTATTTGATGTAAACAATTACTTGGTCAAGTGAGAGGACTGGGCAGATGGCAGACTATTTTGGCATGATACCTTGATCTGCAAATACCTGTGCAGTTTTCTCTATATTGATTTTGTTTTTTATTAGTGTGTTTAGCAATTTTAAAATATTATTTGATATCAAAACCGGGCGCCAATAAAGATGACTTTAAGGCTAGCTAGCTCTAAACAAATCTTGACAATATACAGTACAGTACATTTCAGTGCCATACAGTAATTTACTGAACAGTGAAGTTTGAGGTGATCTAGGTTAAGGAGAGATACAAAATGTGTTCTAATACCTTGTATAGCTGTTTTTCCATATAATTCTAAACATGAAATTTGAAAATATTACACAACAGCTCTGATATTTGGAGATACATAAAGTAACTTTTAATGTAATACACCAATATGCATTATCATGACAAGTACAATTTATTCAGACATGTAACTGTATTAGGTATTAAAAGTTAAATGTGCGATGAATTCTGAAATCAGTCTTTAGTTAAATTTCTGTGATGAAAACTGAACTTTGTCTATTGAACAATAACATTAAATAACCAACTTTACATACCTATTAATTTTAGGATTATATTCAGTCACATGGAAAAATTAATGTCAACAGCAAATCTTTGATCACCACTGACTCACCCTTACAGAGGGTTGTCTCATAATTACAGATATTTCAGAAATCATTACCACATTGGACACCCATTGGCAGCAATGTAGGACACACAGCAGAGCCTCATTAATCAAACAAATGCCTGAGTGGATGCCAGGGGTATCTTATTCAACTCAAGAGGGGCCCCTAGCTGCCAAGTGTTCTGTGGTGACAGATGACATTATAGTCCACTTCCAAATCCACCCCAATGTGTTGTCGCATGACAAGACAAGCCAAGTAAGCACTGGGATATTTATTACACTGTAGATATTGTAAATGCTGTATTAACACACAGTTTTAATCGGAAGGTCTGGTGAATCTGACACTCAAAAACTCCAGACTCCCTCAGTTCCAGCCTCAGTTCCAGACAGAAAGTATCAGTTAAGAAGACAACTCCATTTTAAAATCATTTGAAGATTATGGAACTGCTCTTTCTGTCACAAAACTTATGTGCTCAAGGTCCTTCCCTGGAGATCGTAGTGTCACATCTCCTGGAAAGGACCTAGTGCAACCTGTGTCACATTTCAAACTTAGATACAGAAGCCAGAGCTGCACAGTAAAATATTACATACTGTACTGTGAATAATGAATAAAGACTGTTAGCAGTTAGTAAATCTGTCATATATCTATGTGCATTTTGTATTTAATAATATTTTATTGTTTTACAGTGAGTATGAGCATATTTTGAATACACCTAATTCTATACAGTATATGTTATTTTGTATTGCTGTACTTTTTTATTTTAATTTTTTGTCTATTCTAATGTCTGTTTTTGCTTGTCTTGGGTTGGGTTGGGTTGCTACTGTATAACACCTCAATTTCCCTTCAGGATCAATTAAGTCTTATCCATCTACTGTATCTAAAATACCCCAGTAAGATTCAGCTAGGAAACATGCAGCCAGACTGGGAGAGCCAAGGGGTCATCATCTTACCACACTTCATAAACCCCTGTGACCTGTCAGGCTCCTGATAGGCTGAGTAATTGTCAGCAAGAGTCACTTCACTCCTCCAACCCAAGCTAACTGGGAAAAGTGGGCAGCCAATTTTGAGGAATAATAGATGGTCCAGACAGTGCCCAAGTGGCTAAAAGGAAGTTTTCATCCCTTCATACCACTACAGAAGAAAGGTCAAGTTGATGAACAATTGGCAGCCCCACAAGGGAGGGAAAATAATTGGTTATTTCAAATTAAAAAAAACATTTCAGTGAGTCACAGTTGATCAGCTCAGTTCTCATAATTACCTAAAAATGTATTAAAATAAATCTGACAGAGAGGCAGCTGTCGGTTGTTACAATCCTGACACCGACAGCTGTGCTCCTCTCTGTATAAACCTGTGCTCCGTCTAAGCAGAGGTGTGAGGCAGCAGGCAACAGGGCGAGAGACAGAACACACAGGAGCTCCATGGGAGAGCTCCCGAGAGACACAAGACCAACGAGCAGAAGGTCAGAGGCTCTAAGGCTGATTCCCGAGGTGCTGACAGCGGAACATGAGTCGGAGAGACCGGACAACAAGCCGCAGAAGATCCACTAAGATAGCAGTCCAGGGAGCTGGTAGCAGCTTAAGAGTTTTTTTTTCTGCCAGTTCACAGTGTGAATGCATGGAAGTTTATTTTTGTTGAAAAAAAGCCGTTGTGCTGTGACCACTCCAAGCTTCTCTTGTACTGCCAGTTTCGTGACCTGCCTGTCCGAGTTGTCCGAGTCGCATTAAATAACATTAAGTACTCTAAATAGTTCATTTATAAAAGCCTATTTCTCAGAACTTGGGATTACTCTTAAAAATGTTGTTGAATTAAATAAGTAATAAATAGGTCTTACCTAGGAATAAACAGTAATGTGTCAGCAAGCTATTTCTGGAATAGCAGGTTTTTGGTAAGTGTACGATTTTTAAAAAAATATATTTTTGAAGCTACATTTACAGTACATAATAAATCAACCTAGTCTCACAGACGTCTCCACCACATTCGTTCATATCTTAGCATAAGGCCATTTATTTCTGGTTTTGTCGATGTGGATAGGATCCTAGTACAGAACATCACAGGGATAAGGTCACAAATGCACCAAGACAATTAAGAGGCCCAGATTAACATAGGCGGCATGTCTTTGAAAGGCGGGAGGAAACCAAAGAACTTTGAAAAATGAGTGCAAAAAATGGCATGAAATGTAGATTCCACATAGAAGGCACCCTGGTCCAAAATCAAACACAGGATCCAAAGGTTTTGAGGCAGTAATGGAACCACACCTCTCTCCACCACACTCAAGTTTAGACTATCAATATAGTCACATTTTAGCTACTAATTTTGCTACTACAAAGAAACTCTTAGCTACTGACACTCTTTTTTAAGACGAGGAGGTTCTCAGATTCTCATACATATAGCGTGGCAGTGACAGATGTAATATTAAACAAAATCACTTTTTACAAGACATGAAAATGAAAAAAATGACATTCTGAATGGTATATAAATAGCATTGAGTAGCCCAAGTTACTTGATTCTCCATTTTAAAAAGAAAATAATGTATTACTGACATTTTAGCTTCATAGCATTAGCTTATTAAAAAGCACACATATTGACTATGGTCTTTCTTTTAAAACTTTGTCAGGCTACATAGAAATAAATTTACGCGAGCAAAACTACCGCATGAAATGGGGGGAGTATTAAGTGAAGAGGCATTTTAATATATCTTGTACTTTAAGTTGTGGAGTAAGTACAAGCCTATTTTGAAAACATCCTTTATTTTGCCAACTGAATGCTGAGCTTTGAAAAAAATAATATTACCTTTAGGCACTAATTACCCTTTCACGGATATTAATTTCTCTATAATTCGAATACAATTGTAAAATGGAAACGTGCTTACTGTACCACATTGCATACACAGATTAACACAGCTTTATAACAGCCTCTACAGACACATGCTGTACGTCCTGTACCAAAGGCTGGTGAACTCACATATACAGTAGCTCTATGAATCACATTACACATTACTTGACATCCAATAATTGCCAATAAATGCCAGATTTTTTTTACTTTCTTTTTTGACTAATTACTCTGCTCATGTGCTGCAACTTATTTTATATTTGAGACTACAACTGAAATGGCCATAAAAAACACCCACTTGAGAGACACAAGTTGAGACACACAGCTTCACCAGCTTCCAACAGGGTGCAGCCCTCTTACTGTGTAAGGTCTCAGATCATTAAAATCAACTGACCTGCACAGTTTCTAAGGGTAATGAGTGCTTTTCAATTATGTGTGTCATGCCTCTGTTCTAGCTAGGACTTAAGTCTTGCTTGTTTCTGAGGTAGTTAACAGAACAAAAAAACGGGCACGTAGGCCATTCAGTAGAAGACAGTGTGGTGTGTAAGACAAGATCAGAAGAGAACACAGTACTATCAGTTGAAACTTACAGACAGACTCTTTTTTTATTCTAAAGCCTAAAATATAAGTGATAACACCATTATTACATCATTATTATAATTACACCATTATTATAATAGCTAACTGGTCAATATTACACAGCAACATAAAGTAGAGATGGATGGCAGTGTGGACCTGCTGTAATAAATGCCTGGAAACTACAGCAAAGAAGATGGAGAAGCAAAAAAGCATAATGGTGATTTAATAGTGCAATTTTGACCACAATGCATCACACAGACGATTTAGCCATTCTTGAGATCTGGGACAAAACAAGATTTTTTTTTTTAATTTAGATTTTTTGGTTAAAGCAAAATTTCGTTACATATTTTGACAGACTAGGGTCTTGGCTATCAGACTTTATAAAGGAACAACCTCCTGTTTGAAATATATTTTTTAAATCCCTTTTTTGCAGTTGACCACTGATTTGTTTGCCAACTCAATCAGACACAGTAAAAAGCATAGTATTTGAAAATAGTTTCTTCTAAAGAGAATGAAGTCCTTAAATGTAACACAATGTAAACTTCTTTTATCAAATATTCTATTATAATATTTGTAAAGGTTTATTTTAGAAACAAATAAGCAAGAAATCATCCCGTGCCAGTTATTTTCTAATACAGACTTAGATTTTTAAGAAAAATAATGTAGACATACTTGGAATATTAAATAAGACATACTTCAGTTGTAAAAGGCAATTGTTTCATCAAAATAAACAGTTATATTGCATTGGTAAATGTCATTT
Source organism: Lepisosteus platostomus (assembly GCF_059453375.1). Lineage (NCBI taxonomy): Eukaryota > Metazoa > Chordata > Actinopteri > Semionotiformes > Lepisosteidae > Lepisosteus > Lepisosteus platostomus. The sequence goes on from NC_142611.1 coordinate 16,237,598, forward strand.
TCTAGAAAATATTCTATTTCTAGAGAAAAGACCACTGATGGAAGTGATTGTTTGAGTTGACCAGTAAGTGACGGATTTGAGAATATATTTTAAAAAATGTTTTATTTACTTCTTAGAACATCACAAACTGTCTAGACTAATTGTCTTAAACTAACAAAATTTCCAACTAAAACAGAAACCATTTAAGTTACAGAATACTGTACATCTGAATTGTCTTCATTACCAGGTAGTATGAGGTTTATCTTTTATTTACTGGGTCATAGGCGACTGGCATGATCCCCCCAAAATTTCCAGCAAAACAGAAACCATCACAACAAGAACTACTATAGATTTTAGTTTCAGAATACATCTAAATTTTCTTCATTGTCAGGAGACATGTGGTTTATTTTTTATTTACTGGGTAGTAGGCGACAGATATGTTCCGGCTCAATAAAGCCCCTAACATCCAGAGAAAGTTTGTAAATTTCTCTTGTTCTGCTTATGCGGGTGGGAGCTGTGTTCCCTGTCATTTTTACCAAGATGTCACTAAGTGGACAGAAACATACATTTTCTATGCCATTTCTTGGTGGAAAATGAGCATTTGGATTCTACTTCCACATCGTGATGTTCAGAATCCACAGCAAGGACTGTGCACAGCCACCAATGGCCATCATGCATCACTGCTATCCAGTCCCCACATCCAAGGTTATCAGCAGTTATTTCTGTTGATGTGCCTTCAGACCAGACATAGGTTCTTCTTCCATTTCTTGTATTAATTGTGACAAAGGGCTTATGGTGGTTTCCACTGTCGGGGGGGGGGGGGTGTGTCAGATAACTGTAATAGTTTCTTGCACTTTCTAAGCTCTCTCTGTGACTGTCTCCATGCCTTTCTTTCTTGTCTCTTCTCTTTCTCACTTAAGTCTCCTATTTTCTTTATTTTTCCTTCAGACACTCTTCTCCATCTTTGTCTCTCCTTTGCTAATTCTTGGGCCTTAGTGTCTGGTTGACTGTTAATTCTCTCCCTTCTTTCTTTGGTATTCTCTGCTCCTTCTCCTGCACTCCTCTAAAGTCAGTGATTGTCTAGCCATGTGTGCCTAAATTATAAAAGCAGGACTAAATAGTGTTATTTGCTGTTTTTATTCATCCACAACAATAAATGTTGTAAAGAAAAAGCTAAGCAATTTAGCCAAGATTGTTTGCTGATTTTAATTGCATATTACAATTATAGTTGATAAAATTGTGCATAATCAACTCCATCAGCCTTGATGTCAACACTGTAAGACGAAATATCTGAAGGAGGTGACATTGTACAGAGTTGACATAATTACGTTTGTTTTTCTCACACGGTATCTACAGAGCAGCATTTTTATTTTAGCCTATTTATGAAAAGTTCTCTTCCAACTAATGAAATACAAATATTTTTAATACATGATGTATTTATTTTTTAATCTAAAAGACAGTGGAGTTGAGGTCTTATGGTTGTGACATGGCCATTTGAAACATTATTCATTACATTTATCAAAAAATAAAAAACCTACCAGACCATGAGGAGATGTGCCACACACAATGAAACCAGGAAGTGGAAAAGGGGCCCTTTGGATATAGCTGCCCATGTTTATTCCTGATTTTATAACACTTTTGTAAAACTCTGACAATGTTGACATTAAAGTGGGACCCAATTTTTGAGAGACAGCATTTACAGAAAAAAAACATTTCTATCGAATATGTCTAAATATAAACATTTCAATGTCCTTTCTATCAGTCTGTGTAGGTATTTCATTGTTTCAAGAGATTTTTATATATTTTTTGCCATTTTGCAATTGTGAACCCTGGTCTAGGACAGGGCAATTTTAGGTTCTCCTTGATTAGGAAATAAACAAAATAAATAAATTACCCCATAAAGTAGGATAAAGGAACATAGATGCATACAAAAGCATCTAAATATTAATTTAAAACAGTATATAAGACTTTTTATTCATTTTTCAGCCATTCTAGTAGACTTGTAGATTCTCAAGAATGCCTGCATTACAAATTTCTTGATATTGTACAGTATATGTCCTTCCTTTAGGCTGAAATCAAAAGAAATCTTTGGCAGAAAAGTTTGACAGTTTTCACAAAATATATGTACAATGGCACAATAAAGGGTATTTAATAAAATATATTACACAAAATAATCAGGAAATGTAATTAAAATATAATTGCAATACTTACAGATAAAGGACAATGTACATACAGTATTTGTTGCAATGTATTAAAACTGACAAAAACAAAATCCAAGTACAGGTAGTTCCCACTATACTGTATGTTAACAGTATGTTATGTTGACAGTATATTATGTTGTTGGGTCCAGAAAGTCCCGATATATAGCAAAATGACATATATCATAAACGGGAATTATTCTCCATTAGAACAATGAAGATATGGAGGGTTCAGGACTATAAGAGTATTGACTTAATCAGGCTGAGTATATGTTTAATGTACAGTATATAAGTATATAAGTTTCACAGCTGTTATAAGTCTAGGTTATGTTCCTGAATAATGTAACTTATGGCAAAATTACTTTGAAAAGGGAATTAATATCCATAAGGAATATTGTAAAAAACATTAGATACATTCCCAACGGACAGTTCTGACACTGGTGTATACAGTACATTTAATGTACCTAAAATCCATATAAAACAAATAGAAATAAACAATGTCACCAGGTCAAACTAATCAAAACCAACAAAGTCATTCGATACTTCAGGGCAAATTTAATTTTTCCCCACACACTGTCTATGCATTTAAATTTAGCATGATCACAGCTTGATCTGCTTGTTGGGTCGGTGGCGTATTGCAAGGTGGTGAGAGCTCAACTTCAATGTTGGGGAATAATGATTCGTAATCGAAACCAAGTATCATAGCATTGTCTACAAGATAAATCATTTTTACATGTTACATTTTGCTCTAATGATGAACTCAAGGACCTATTTGAGTTCCATAAATATTACAGAATCAATATTTAAGATGTTCTTTTGCTTCAATTTTCTAACTTCTTATCCCATACAGAGCACACACAAATGTAGTGCCAGCTCCCCCAGAAGACAATTCTTAGAGGACTCAGAGGAAACCCACACAAATATGAGGAGAACACACAAACTCCTCACAGATTTAAACCCAGGGATTTGAACTCAGAGCCCTAGCAATGCAGGGCAGTAATGCAAAACACAGTGTCACCGTCTTATTCCCAGATAATCAATAATTGTACATGACAATACAGTGCAGTGCAAGGATTTACAGTATCCCAAACAACAAGAGTGTGATCTCACACTATACATATCGTACACATTTATCAAATCAAATTTCTAAAAATGTCTAACATTTCTGAGGAATATTGATATCTACTGTGATAACATGAAAATTCACCTTTTCTCGAATGTACCACCATAATCCCAAGGCATAGTGCCACAATTTACAAAAACAACCCTGTTTTCTAAATATGAATAAAACACAAACCAAACACTGATATGTCACTATAGAACTCTGGTGAACTGGTGACAGCATGCATTACCTTCACTGGAGGGATGCAGAAATGTAAGCATCTTAAAATACCCCATTATTTTAGACATGCATAGACATGGTGTACGATATGCTTCCTGTTGCACTGCACACGCCAGCTGGCAAGGCGGTAGAAATACGATGATGTGAGAAGGAATCTTTAAAATAAGGAAACCTTTGGTGCAGACTGAGAGCAACCTACTGTAACTGCTCAGAGATTTATTGACAAAGTCCTTCAGCTAACTATTTTTCAGCTCCTTCAAGTCAATATCCAAGTGCTAATTTTCCCAGCAGGCCAATGTGCAAGATGAGACAGTGCTGGGTTTCCAATAGCACAACAAAACAAAAGCAATGTTGAGACCACTGCTTTTACCACACCATGGCCATCTTTTCCTCCTGCCCTGAGCCTAACAGAACATCTGTTGCACCAATGCACTAATACCATCAACAAGAAACAGTTGCGATCAACCAATCTGATCAAGCTGCCAGGATAATGTTAATGCTCAGGAGTCTCATACACTTCCATAGCTTGTAAGGTTTTTGATTTTCACAATATGTCATGGCTCTTAATGAAAGGTACCATTCTTTGATTTGTATTTTAATTTGCATTTCCTTTCATTTTAATAATCATGTTTAAATACTTGATTACCATCCTCCTTAGGTAACTAATTTAACCCCCAAGTAGTCCAATTTGGCAAAAGACGTTCGAGAAGGCAACAGTATCAGCATTTGTAGCCTGCACAGGAACAGGTAAATGTTCATTCCATGCTGAAAGAAAAAGAAAAGAAACTTGGAAAATTTCTAAATTTTGGAAAATCAAATTTCTAAAAATGTCTAACATTTCTGAGGAATATTGACATCTACTGTGATAACATGAAAATTCACCTTTTCTCGAATGTACCATCATAATCCCAAGGCATAGTGCCACAATTTACAAACACAACCCTGTTTTCTAAATATGAATAAAACACAAACCAAACACTGATATGTCACTATAGAACTCTGGTGAACTGGTGACAGCATGCATTACCTTCACTGGAGGGATGCAGAAATGTAAGCATCTTAAAATACCCCATTATCTTGTAATGGTACTTATAATATTTTGTATTCTGAAAATGTAACCTGCCAGTTGCTGGGTTATTTAAATGACTTGGGATCCTTTCAATAACATTTTAATCATGTACGCTACAACTGTTTTTTTTAATGAAAGTTATTTCAGCCTGCCTGATTCTATGTTACGTTTGCAACAGACATCTATCGTCGTGTAAACTGAGACAAGAAACTGAGAGCCAAATTTCCATTTTTAATGATAACAGTTCTCAGGTGCGTAGTAACACTTCTTGCTGAGTTTTAATTCTCATCTAACCCAGCATTACTCATCTCTGTGGCACTGTTGAAGAAGGAGCCCTGAGGAGGGGAATTGACGTGGCGTAGTCAGTGAAGACCACCTCCCAGGAGAGCTCCTCCTTCTGCGAGCCCTCAGAGCTCAATTATTTTGCACTCCCCTACTTGTTTTTGCTGATGAATGAATAAACATGCTTGCAAAGAAAAAGGGAAGGCACTCATTGGAACAGCCTGTTTATCAAGCGTTTTTTTTTTCAGGAATTATTCTAGGCAGTAATTACATGAAGGTGGCCTATACTGTAAGTTTCACATTCCACTGGAAACACATTTTATACTAGGATGTTTTTACACGGAGATCCTGAGATCCTGTTAATTAGTTACATCTTTTAGCTTTTGCCTGAGTATGTTTAAAATTCTGTTTCAAAACAATTTCAGGCTCACAGGTGTATCAGACAGCCAGTGCCCCCTTGAAAATGCAGCGTAAAAATCACGGTCCTAAAAAAACAACAAAGACAGCAAAGGACTCTTCTACGAGGGTGACCCTTCAAGGGAAGCATACGGATAAGCAGCCAAAACACTTTACATCCACTGTTCACTGAGCACATAATGATATCCATCCATTTTCAATAACCACTCAGTCCAATGCAGGATCCCAGGGAGCCTAAGCCTAACCCTTTAGACAAGAAGCTTGTGAGGACAGGACACTAGTCTGTCACAGAGCACACACTCGTACAGGGAGACATCAAAATAACTTAGGCTGCATGTCACTGGACTGAAGGAGTTCAAGTAGGTAGCTGCGTCAGCATGTGCAGGCTGCAAAGGAACAAGTAAAGGTTTATTCCGTGCTGAATCACACCGGAAGAAGGCTCCACAGCCTGTTTCTTTTCTTCTCTTTTCAGCATGGAATAGACCTTTACTTGTTCCATGTCATTGGACTGTCAGAGGAAATCGGACCAGTTGGCCGGATCACACTTGGCCACAAGGAAACCGTGACTTGAACCCAGTATTGTAAGACAGCAGTGCTAACACCCACATCATTTTCCCCCCAAATAAAGACATTTACATTTTAAATATCAGGAGATATATTTTTTAATTGGATGAGTAGGAATTTCCCCTTGTGAGAAAATAATGAGTGTACAGTATATCATGCGATTTCATAAACACAGCAGGTGCTCAATGTTTAGCATTCGGGCCGAGTTAAAACTGTCTAATGAGTTGATTAAGAATCTGTATGAATAACTATTCAAATAGCCATAATTTTAATTATTGCAAGAACCATAAAAGATAGCACCATGTCCTGCTTGAGTAATAAGAAGCAACCTGTTGCAACTGCCATGATTGAAGGGGCCTGCCTATGATAGAAACTGCCTGAAGAATTAAATATTCTGTTTCAATAATCAACAGCCTAGTCAGGAGAGGCAAAAATTGGATTCATAAGGGACAGATCATATCCCAGAAGGCAGATTTGTTCTGTAAATCCAGCTAACTGGCTCTGAGAGACCCAATACGTCTTGGAAAACAGTGACAAAACCCTGGTCCAGGACATTCACATCTATCTGGTCATTCTACATAATTGCTTTCAGACAGCGGTGTAAAAAGACCCTGCGCCTCAGCAGAATGACTGTAACCCGCTGTCTAATTGAAAGTGGATATCAGATGAAGGATATCATGTTAACAACCCAGAGACAAAATCACCATCTCTGGGAGCTTGAGAATGAGAAAGCCACTTTGCCCTTGACAGGCCTGAAAGAAGACAACATGCATGGAGATTTCATGGTGTACGATATGCTTCCTGTTGCATTGCACACGCCAGCTGGCAAGGCGGTAGAAATCCGATGATGTGAGAAGGAATCTTTAAAATAAGGAAACCTTTGGTGCAGACTGAGAGCAACCTAACTGCTCAGAGATTTATTGACAAAGTCCTTCAGCTAACTCATTTTAATAATCATGTTTAAATACTTGATTACCATCCTCCTTAGGTAACTAATTTAACCCCCAAGTAGTCCAATTTGGCAAAAGACGTTCGAGAAGGCAACAGTATCAGCATGTGTAGGCTGCACAGGAACAGGTAAATGTTCATTCCATGCTGAAAGGAAAAGAAAAGAAACTTGGAAAATTATACTATTCCCCGTACCACTCAGGCTGCATGTATTTAGTGCTGGTCAGCAGTAAGTCAAAGAAAACAAGAACAAGGATGATTACAAATGAGAGGATGTCTTCTGATCTCACACGGGTGTTTCTTAAAGGAAGCCAGGCTATTGGCTATTTAGCTGGTTCTATTCTCCCACAACTCTTTGTGTAAAGACATGTCCCATGTGCCCAGATTTAAATACACTGTCATATAGTTTCCACTTCTGTCCACTGATTTGGGTTTCACCCTTTATTCTGGAGAAGTCCACTACATTGACTTTAAGGATTTGGAATAAAGTTAATTTTAGTCCCACTTAGTACATGAATTTAAAAAACACTGTGTAACAGTAATGCTTCATTTACACCAACCCATTAAAGAAGTCTATGAGACCTGAGCGCTGCTTTTCTTTTGTGCATCAGTTTAAATGCTTCAAAGGCAAAGTAGGGAAGCTTACAAGAAGTGCTTGAGCAGCAAAACTCAAGGCCAGAGTCTATTTAATAACGGAATAAGGACAGTTCAAGAAGTGGCAATGTAATATTCCCTGCATTAAAAAATCTCAGCCTCTGTTCCTGACCCCATGCCAGCAATGTGTGGTGTTTATTTTAAGTGCTAACCCAAGACCACCAACCTAATTTCATTGAAACACCATCTGAAATTAATAAACTCACTGACCAATCCAGATCCATTACCATAACTTTGGGTCTTTGAGTAAAAAGCAGTCCACATGTCGCAATGCACCAAAACTACCGCTTATAGCATAGAGTAAGGTTGGGATTCAGTATAACACACAAGCTTTCTTTGTTTTTTTCCCCCTTTCTCCAGTGCGAGCCTTAATAAACCTGCAGTTTGCCATGTTTTTGGTTTCATTTTTCATGGAGGTTAAGTAATTTATTTGTTGCTGGGGTGGCACTAAATATCAAAGAATAGGCCCTGTCTCTTGACACTCAGTGTAGAGAATATAAAATACTATCATACTGGACCTAAAGCACTCAGAGATTTCTTCTGGAAAATAATGGTTCTCTTGAAAAACATTTCCTTGACCAAACTGATAATGCTGTATAGTAAGTCATTTTAATTAATATTCAATCAACATTGAACACTCACAGCATTCTAGTAAAGTAGCCAAATATATTTAAGAGTTAATTAATTAAATGTGTGCGCTTTTCCATTTACTAAACAAAGAATACATAGAAATTTTGCATGTTAATGACATCTGTGATTAAGTGGATTTTATTACAAAACCAAGTTGCAATTACATCTTTGAGATTATGTTGCTATGTTACATTCCAGTGAACTGGAATGAGTATCACTACACTTTATCCTCTGAACAGCACTGCCCAAGATGGTATTAGGCTATTGCAATATCTATGCACACTGATTGACCGACCTGGAAGGTATTAAGAAAATATTAGTGTTGCGTTTTGTATTTTTAGCACTCACAGTCATTTCTTGATAACTTAAAATTTGTTTTCCATTAAAAAATAAGAAATAAAGTTCTTTGAAATCAGTTAGCTCCCATACTGAATTATTTGGATAAATGTCCTACAACTGTCCAATCATTTCATTGTTATAAACCAACAAAAAATGAGCTGCGTGCATATTAAGTACTACAATTTTTTTTTAATGACCATATTCATGTTAGAATCTGGTAATATCACAAGAGAAACTTTACTATTTTTATGTGGTGTTAAAGAATCATTTGGACACCCCTAGAACCTTCACCTTATTATACAGTTACAAGTTACAGCAGCGAACTGGGCCACCAATCCAAATATTGAACTGCTTCCAAAGTATGTTAAAAAACATCCCACTTTCACCATTCTTTCGATGTGATCCCCAGAAAACTAAATAGAACACGTTGCCTTGTATTGGCCTTGATCTGCTTGTCCATCAGATTACGTATACTGTTTAAATGAAAGATGCGTTCCCCTCCTTATCCCTACCCGGTATTTCTGAAGCCAGATAAAGTAAAATTTGTCTTTTAAGATTCTGCACAAATACAGTATTACAGTCCCTAATGTTATATTTTGACAGCTTTCTCTAGCCTTTACATCTTATTCTTTTTTAACAAACTATTTTTTTACTTTTTACATTTTTCTTTTGCGTGCGCAAAATTTGGAATTGCCTCATGTATCTGCTTTTGTTGAAAATTAAAAATAACATTATAAAAATGATGTGGTAATGACTCATCTGCTCTGATAAGGATCCATGAAAAGAGCCTTCTGTCTCTTGATAATCGTATTACATACAGAACAAGAAATATTGTACAATTTAGTTTTAAAAAGCCAATCATTAAGGCATAAATCTGTATAAACTATTGTAACTCTTAATAGCTTGGCTGCAAACAAACAACAATATACTAAACTACAAGAACTAAATGGCCCACAAACTAAAATTTGAAAACCCACATTGCAAAGTAGAAACTGTCTTCCCATCGAAGTATTGATCCATATAACTTCATGAAAAACTGCTAAATATTTCAGTATGGGCTATTCTACTGAATAGAAAGTTTCAAAACAGCGTAATCATTCATAATAAGAAAAGACCTACTGTACAACACAAGAAACAACTTACAGACTACATACCAACACTGTTAGGAGTACTGTATGCACAAGGAATAATTTTATCAGTGATGTGAAAGAAAAACTAGCAGAAGCAAAATGTTTCCAACAGCAAACTGTTCTTATTAATAAAGGCATAACCTATTGGCTACAGCATTTGAAAGCAGATAAACAGACCTAAATAATTATGCTAATGGGTTTTTTTAATTAAAGTTCAGAAACAAAGGGTTAACCATCAACCACCCCCCAGATACAGTCAGTGCAAATATGAGTAATGAATTTCACTATCCCAGCTTTTGGCATTTTGCATCCTCCCCACACCCCATCATCGTTCTTCCATGAGCTCCTCTCCATTCGACTTCTTTGTGGAGTGAGATGGAGGAATGGTGGCAAACCGCTTCTGCCTTATGTCCAGGCTGTCGTTACCTCAGCCAATCCAGTTAAAGCCAAATCTCAAAAGATAGTTTCTCAAATTGCACAAACACTAAAATGCTCAGTATACAGTAGTAAGTCTGAATCGACTGACATATTTTAAGGTTGCTCCAATACCTTTACATGGACCTAGTCTAAACCCAGAAGAACACTGTGCACAGCTAAGAGCAACGCTTCAGGCGAGCCATTAGCAAAGAACAGGAATGAACTATACCTATGGGTAAGGAAACAAGAAATCCAATAAGTCAAACATTTCTTAAACAGAAAACGAAAGGAAAGGTAACAAAACTTAAACCAAAAAAAAGGTAAAATCATAACTGACTCACAGACATTAAATTAATAATTAATCAATCCTGACCTGTGCTGCATTATATGAGGTTAACTATAATTTTGCACAGAATGCTCAACATTATGGAAGCACACTTTGAGAACAATATTCTAGATATCCATTTTAACTGTTTAAAAGGCTCTTGGGCTGGCATTGAAAAAGTTCTTTCTCTAGGAAACGTTTGCTACATATAGTATATAAGTCCATAATTTATTACTCTTGGCTTTCCAAACCTCACAATATAGTAAACCAAATTCTTCTGTGCATTCCTACTTTTAAAATGTTGATTTTCTGAATTTTCTGCAATACAACATTTTGATTCAATGCGTGTTTGTGATTAATGCACATCATATATACAAAGAAATGGATTGTTCTAGAACAGAACAAGGTTTCTTTTTTATTGTTTGTCTGGAGAAGATATCTTTCTTCTTCCATGTCTTTGCCTTCAGGCTGGTGATTCAAGAAATCAGTAATCCAAATTTAAATTGAATGTTAGGGAGACCATATGACTTCCTGTTCACAGAGGCATTTTGAGATGGGATGGGATGTTAAAATAATCCTTAAAATTAATTTTTTTATCACGTGGGTTAACCAAGACACATTTACTTAATCCATTACTATGCTTAACTATCCTAAAGAAAAGTATAATAAAATGTTCAGTAATTGTTACTAGAAATGTCTGTGTCTAATACTTGAAGTTACCGTTCGATTTTTGCAATTATAAAATGTGCTAAAATACCAGTTTATCTTTTATTAAGCCTAATTTGAAACAATGCTTCAGAACAATAAATACCACTGATAAGCAGTTCATGTGGTCTGGCTGATGGTAGGAAAAGTATTTGACTTTGCATAGTTATTAACCACTAATTTACAGCAAAGATGTCATCCTGGAATTCCACTTTTAATATAAAGAATTTATCAAATCCTGTCCCATCTCAATGTGACCTGGTGATCATGGATTTGTATAGTCATCCTACTCAAAGAGGACTTACTAAAATAAGATTGTTAAAGAGAGAAGAGAACCTTTATTGATACAGAGTTTTGTAAATTTGTAAATTCTGTCTCTTAAATGGAAAAACACTCCATTTTAAATAAATGCCAGCCAGTAGCAAAAGAACTTTCCAGACGTCCCCAGGAAAGAAATATTGTTGACTCTATATAGCAGTAAGGCTTAGACAACAAACCAGGCACTCTCTGGGAGCTTTGCTGCAGTGTGATCTGAAAAATCTCTTTTCAGTCAAAATGAGCAAAAAAATGGTCCTCAAAGGATTAGGAGAAATAAACACTATTAAAGTACATATTATAGTGGACAACTATATTTAAGTACAACCTCCTACTAACTATACTACTGAATGGTGAGAACTGGACCTCCACCATACAGCTCTGCAGAACCTATTAGAACAGCAAATAAAGGGATACTACAGACATGAAGTCCAGCATGGGCTTTAATGGGCCAAGGGTTTTTTTGTTAAGAGAAGTGGTACTCACTAGAAAGAGGAACATGAGAAGAACAATACAAACTGCAGCTGTTATTATCTGCTCAAGATTCTTTCTGTGCCCTCCACAACAAACTGTTTCTGTCTTTTTTTAGGGCTCACGCTATGATCCCTGCTGCGCCCTGTGATTCCACAGTTTTAGCCTTCATGACTCAGAAGAAGCTAAATAATGTAGAGGTTTATCTCAATCCTCAAGCTTGACTGGTAATCTAGGCATGGGTGTACAGTTTATTTATCTTTTACCAGGAAAGGCTGTGGAAGGAATGTACTTTGAGCATTTACAGAGAGGCAATAATATTCAGAGCAATGATAAAAGAGAATTTGCTAAGTATTAGACCTGCTCTCACAAGACCATGACCTTCTGTGTCATTTGTCAGTTAGGTAATGATCTTAAAAAGAAACTGTACAAAAAACAAGCTTTAAAGGACTCACAGCCTGAATATTCTTTGTGTATTTATATTACACTACATGCGTACTATATGTGCTGATATATTTTCCAAAATCAAAAATTTACTTTCCTAGTATTAGACCTCATTGCCTTGCTCCAACCAAAAGCTTCTTTTTTTAATATTGGTGTTTTTTCCCCTACTCAAATCTTCTTGCAACTAACTTTATGGATACTGCTTTCTTATGCAGCCAGTGTGCATTCATTCATCCTCTAATGTTATTCAGTTACAGAATACAGAGACACTGAAAACGGTTTAACAAACATTCCAATAACTACAAATTAATTGTGTTGGTGTTCTCATAAATAAAAAGAATAGTACTTTGGACATTGTGATGATAAGAATACTGTATTTTCCATATCATTTATCTTAATACTGTATATGTCTTTTTGCTAATAAGGCTCATTTAAATAAAAATATTTCCAGAGTTCTTAAGTACTTGCTTGTATATAAAATACTGAACAAATCAAAATGTTAGCAGTAAAATAAAAACAAATACAATATTAATGACTTCTCCACCTACTTAATATAATATATATATATATTCATTTATTTTTATTTGGCATTTAGTCTATGTAGTAAAAAAAATGTAGTAAAACATAGACTTGATATCAGTCAAATATTCAGCAAAGTAACATTCTGTATATACACATCTACACATCAGAATGAAGACCACTTAGTTTTGGGAAGACATTAAGCAAAGCAATAGATTTTTGTTTTTTTGTTTTTTTATATTAATACTTTGGAAACATTCTACCATTTTTCAATATTACATCAAAGTTAGCAGCCATAGACAGCTGTTAAAACATTTTTAGGGCTCATTATCTTGACATAGTTAACTCTGACTATAATACTTATATCCATAATTATTTGCAAGTTCTGCTGTTAAATCCCACCTAGAAGTGTGTTCCTTCAATTACATGTACTGTATATGTTTGTGTCACTAGGCTGTTAACATTCACTTTGAAAATCATAAAACATTTCTGTTTCTACCCATGTAGCGATTAAATAAAGAGCTCATTAATATTATTACCAAGTTATACAAAATTTTCATGCCTGTAGAGTATGATTAATGCAAGTGAATTAGGTCTCAAGCAAGTAAACTATTCCCTCGACAGATGTAGATTTGGAAATGTAAGATCCGTGTTTTATATCTCATCATATTAAAGCTGATTTGCTTTTAACAATAATGCCCTACACTGAACATCATCAAATGGCAAATGGATTATCACAGAAAGAGTAGGATTCTCAATAACTGCTATAACTTTGAGAGAGAAAAACAAACATAAAAAGCAACATTGTTATTACAAATTCTGCATAGATGTTACTGGACAGTGTATACTGTAGCAGACATAATTATCTTCTGGTATGGCTGCTTAGCTCTATTTCTGCTTTGCTGTCTCGAAGTGCTCTCAGCTCTGAGTCTTACAGTTAGACCGTTTTATATTGTGTTTATATATTATTAACATCCAAGGCAGCGTGAGGTTTTTTGATCCCTCCCAACCTTCCCTCTGTAACTTTACACTGGCAACTGCTAGTTGGGGGATTGTAGTTTCCTAGAAACGAGTGCACTCTGCCGCTGCTTTTCCATTATATCAGCATCACGCATCTACGACAACCACACACGGGCTATGTACAAAGTTGTTACATGCAGAGCACCAACCAGGTTCTAGGAAGCTTTGGCATTAAGGTGATCTAGGCATTAAACTCCTGGCGGAGGGAAAACGGTGTCATTAGGTGGGTTTATTTATTAAATAAAATAAAAAGTCCCATGAAAGTCTGTTATAAAATCAAAGACAGGTGTTAACTCCAATGAGATCTTGTAATGACGCAGGACGTCTAATTCCACGGCGCGAGTTATAAAGTTCAAGTATTTTCCAGGTTCAAGTGAATTACTGTACTTATCCTGATACAAACACTTCGAGGTTCCACTAGATAAAATGTATTTAAACACGCAAACAAAGTAACCACAAAGTTCTGTAGGATCACAACAGCAGGATACATACAGCCAAGTAACTGGTACCTGTATGTTCTACACAAATCTGATACTGAAGAATTTTCTGCCTCTGTGCTTTACAGACACACCTATTAGATGCCTTGGACGTACGTGCATGTCGTTGCCACCAGCAGACTTAATACACCAGAACCATCAAAAAGTATTTAGCAAAAATAAAGCATGAATCGGTTCACTTCAAACACATTATGTACAATAAATGACAGCATGTTAGATAATGACAGTGAACGTTCTGCAACCTTTAATTTAGTTAGCATGCATGCTGCACAGCGCACCAGGAGTTTCCTTTAGCCTGCTGTAACTAACAATTGCTATCCTAATTAATTGTCCGTACTCGAATCTACAATTAAAACTGCTATGGCCATTTAATAAATACAGTATTGTTGATTGCTCTCAAAGTCGAAATAATCTGTACGGAAGACAACTAGCTTTGCACTTAGTTATAATGAAGTAAAAGGGAATGCCAATAAACTCCGGGTGCTTACCTGGTCGTATGGATTTTCCCAGGTGTAGTTGTAAAGGGAGGAGGAAAATAATGCATCTTCAGAAAGCGCATAACCTTCCATCATCTGCTTTTATCTGGGGGGCAACGGAGAGATGTTGTCTGGAAGTGCTTTTCTTGCCCTAAACGAGTCTGTGTCCTTATTCTGGAGCGCCTTGTGTTCATCTGTAAGAAGCTGTGTTGCGGCTTTGCTACGTCACGTGGGTACTATCTTTCCAAAACCGGGAAGCCTTCATTGGATCTACACTATATCATGCTGTTTTACCACCCCAGATTTCCCAAGTAACCCTTTTCATTTCCATCTCGAAACAGCATCACTTATTCTAAAATGAATTAGGGAAAGTGTGTAATATCACACGAACGAGTCATTTTGGGGATTCTACAGGTAATAGGAATATTAATGTGTAAATGAAACAACACCCACACAAACACACCTTAATATTGCATCTAAGTGCGCTCATTTCTGGGATCACGAATTAGTTGAATCGCTTTGATGCAGTATGTTTGCAGATTTACATTAGACTCTGGCATCTTTAACCACGCATTTCAAGGTAAAGATGAGACAGAATCTATTTTAAATGTCTCTAACGAAATGAAAATAATGATCTTCGTGGATGTTTCGTTACCAATTATTGTCTATATAGACTTTAACAAAAACTGAGCTTTAGATAAATGTGATGACTGTACAAATAGTTTTAATGAATTCCACACAGTACCATATCTGGCATTCTTCTTTATTAATATAGTTTGGCCAGTCACAGACCCTTACTATGTACGGTATTTAAGTCTTTAGTTGCCAAGCAACTAAGAGTTAATATTCAGGTCAGTTCAGGGTGACCAAGTTTATGCATCACATCCAGTACTTTGTTTGGGATTGTTGGAAGGATGCATGCAGTGTGTACAATCACTGATCATCTCACTGATCTCTGAGTGGGTTCCTTAAAGTCATATCCAGTGCAAAATCATTGTAAGACAACATGTGGCATCCGCCTTCATTAGAAACACATGTGTTCAGCCCATTGTGAGGGTCAATGCAGCTCCTTATCATAACACTTACCATAATAATATGATATTATTCATTTGATTTAGCTGACACCTTTATAAATAGCAGCAAAATAAATTAACTGTAAGATAGTAATGATGTAAAGCACATTTACAAACAAGACAGTTAATAAGACATCACATCAATAATCAGATGTGAGACTTGCGGAAAAGTAAAGTTGCTGCTAGAAGAGGTGTTAGTGGGGCCAGCAGGGGGCACTCACCCTGCAGTCTGTGTGGGTCCTAATGCCCCAGTATAGTGATGGGGACACTATACTGTAAAACAGGCGCCGTCCTTTGGATGAGACGTAAAACTGAGGTCCTGACTTTCTGTGGTCATTAAAAATCCCAGGGTGTTTCTCGAAAACCGTAGGGGTGTAACCCCGGCGTCCTGGCCAAATTTCCCATTGGCCCTTACCAATCATGGCCTCCTAATAATCCCCATCTATGAAGTGGCTTCATTACTCTGCCCTCCTCCCCACTAATAGCTGGTGTGTGGTGAACATTCTGGTGCACTATGGCTGCCGTCGCATCATCCAGGTGGATGCTGCACATTGGTGGTGATGGAGGGGAGTCCCCATTACCTGTAAAGCACTTTGAGTGTAGTGTCCAGAAAAGCGCTATATAAGTGTAAGCAATTATTATTATTAATTAAAAGTCATGGTCTGAAGGTAAACCGAGTGGAGATTGGAAATAAAAAGAACTTGGGCAATGATATAAGCTTAAATGGTTTCAGCACATGCCTGGAAAAGTTATTTGGTCCGGTATACATGAGTGTCAACAACACTGACGACAGAATAATGCTAGACGTTTGTTTTTTTTACTTTCTGTGTTATGTTATGATCTGCAAACACAAAGAAAATTAAGAACCAGTTCATTCTAAATCCTGGAATTTGACTCCACTCATCATAATCTGTGCATCTGCTATTTTGTTCTATTTTTTGTTTAACTGTATATGATGTATATCACAGTCTGCATAATGAGAAATGTTACCAAGAAGATGCAATCTTCCCTATCAAAGTAAGGATAAGGTAATATAAGGTACAGTACTTCCATTTTCTAACTGCTTTATCCAATACAGGGTCATAGGAGAGCCAGAGCCTATCCCAGCAAATAATGGGTGCAAGGCAGAATACACCCTGGATGAGATGCCAGTCCATCACAGGGCAAATGAAGACAAACAGATTCACACCCACACCAGGGACATTCTTCTCAAAGGCCAATTTACCTACCAGTATGTCTTTGTACTGAGGAAGCCAGAACACCCATGTAAACCCACAAGATCATACAAACTCCACACATACCGTATAGCATCCCAGGTCCAGAATTGAACCCAGAGTCCCAACAGGGCAAGGGCAAGGAACAAAATGCTAACCACTGAGCCATCATGCCACCCTACAGTGTATCTATAGGTTTAAAAATATCTAACAGTGGACCACGAACAGAAGCTTAATACTGTGAGGTTTCACTATATTAGATCCTTTAAATAAAGTAGGTGTATGGATATACAGTATTTTACAGACTTTGTTTTCATGTATAAACTTGTTTGTTTTTGTTTCACTGAAGCAAGAATAATTGCAAAGTGAGTGCCAAGCAAGCATAACGACCAATTGGGTTGTATGTATATTCAATTAAACCAACAGTTCATTTTTATTCGTAGTCCCCAGGCTGGTGTTACTAATCACATACTGTATAAAATTACACTGACAAATGCATAGATTATAAATCTAACCACAAATAATCTGGATAAAATGTGCCTGATAAAAAAATATCCTTATTTTGCAGCCTTGCACAAAATTAAAAAATAGCTTCCCATTGTGTAACCAGCTACTATTGCACATTTTTACATACACATCAAAATTGATGTTCATACAGCATATTTGCCACGTATACAGGTCATCAAACGAAATGTATCACTACAACAAATTGCATAACAAATTCACAAAGGTATAAGGAAAAATAATCATTTTTTTTGCAGCAGTTTTACTGACATTGAACAGGAGATGTGGCACAGATAAATGTGTTGTGCTCCTTAATATTTGTCATCAACAGGGATGATCAAAGGAGGTGTCTACTGTGAATGTCGGGGGCTTGTAGATGTGTAGCCACCACTGAATGCAATACAAGATGCCCATCTGTGACATATGCTTTCCACCAAATTGCAGATGCTGTGCTGTGAGATCCTGTCCCATTCCTCTCACAGAGCCGGGACAAGCATGTTCCTGTCTGAAAACACACAAAAAAAAAACACACACACAACACCCAAGCTCAACCTATAAATGTTCAAGGCGGCCCAAATCCAGTGAGTACAGCATACACTGCATAAGTGTTACATTCCCATCTTCCAAGAAAGCCATCGTCAAACAAGAAGAACAAGGGTGCACAAGTTATGTTGCAGTGCTGTCACATCAGGTGACCCAGCAAAAAGTGCAGCAATTGAGGTCACATGACTTTTTCAAAGGAGCACTGTGTATTTAGCTTGCCATCAATCACATGGAGTTCTGTATGCTCTAGGCTAATGGTTCCCAATCCTCATACATTGTATTTTGTAAGTGAAATAAAATCCCAAACTTGTGAAAAGAAAAAAAAATGCAAATATTACAATGAAACAACTAAGGCTTCCATTATCTAATTATGAATTAGGATGGATTGAACACCAGGAGGCTTGTATGTTACCAGGACCAGGAATGGACAGCACTGGTCTAGACACCCCTGCTCACTGCATTTTTGTTGGACTTCCCCAACAATAATATATCACAATTAGCTTATTACTCTGCCCCTCTGTGTCATACTTGCAGACATCCATCAATCTGCACAAAACCTTTATTTATTGCTTAAGAGGACTTTACTCAACTGCTGCTGAGTCAAGCTGAGGTGTTGCTCCAAACCAATGATGGCATAAAGGCAGGGTACATGTATGCCTTTGTATGTGTTGGTTTTTTGCAGATCGATTTTTTTTATATAAAGACACACCGGATCCTGTCCCAGACGAGGAGCCTGAGCCTGTAGAACTAACACACACACACACGCACGCACGCACGCACGCACGCACGCACGCACGCACGCACACACACACACACACACACGACACAGACACAGGACCCAGCCATTCACACATATCACGCTCATCTCCTCTTCCCACCTGCCCGTGGACCACAGTGCTGCCCGGTGGCCCAATCTTTGGACCATACACTGACCCGCGACCCAAATCTGTCTGGGTCACCTCAGGATTTAGACCTTAGTTGGTATGACCGAAAGTAAAAACCCCTTTAAAATAAGCCACAGCCGAAGGTCTGTCTTTTATGACATGTTACAAGGATCCTCTGTTTGCAGAACTGACCGGCCAGAAGCCCAGATTGGGACATGACCCTGCTTATGACAGAGCAGGTTAACTGTTCTACAGTTCAACAGGACAACAGACAGTTGGAGCCTTACAGGTACGCTGCTCTTAGGTTCAGACGTGCAGACAGAAACTTGAGTCTTAGAGACAGTGCATTAGTGCTACTCACCTTACAGTAAAAGCACTTTACAGTTAAAGGACAGAATCTCACATGGCTGATGTGCTGAGTATGTGTTGTTTTTAATAGAAATCACTACATCACATGTGCCCAATAATGAGGCACTGTTTGTATTTGTAACACTTTTTAATCATGCAAAAAAGCCAAAGTAATTGTTATCACATGAACAATAAAAGTATGAAATCCAAGTAGATTCAGTGACTGAAAATATATAGAAGATGTTTGGGCAGTAAGCTGTGGAGGAACAAGTAAAGGTTTATGCCATGCTGAAAGGCAAATAAAAGAGACACAATATTTCAAGTGTGGAACCTTATTCAGGTGAAAAGGGCTCACAACTGAAGAAGGCTCCACAGACGAAACGTTACATCTCTTTTCTTTTCCTTTCAACATAGATAACTTGGAAGTCTCTTCTTAGAGATGTTTTCCAACTACCGAGTAAGTTGCTGCTCGGAAACTGTTATTTAATACTTCATCCTGTTTCACATACACTGTTGCCAGATCTTCACCGAGCAGCTTGTTGAGTGAAATCCTAACAGTTGGTGTCAACAAACAGTAAAACAAATCAAAATGTTTTAATCATGTTGTCTTAAAAACTTAGGCTTTTCTTAAGTTAAAATATCCCTTTAGATGAAAGAGTTGAAATTGAAAAAGAAACTGTTAACTAATTTTGTAATTTCTTCTTATTTCAGCCCTAGAGGCTGTAACAAGAATTGTTATAGTCTTACAAATTACAATCGACATTATATGTACTAAATTACAAGCACTATTTTGCAGGAAAGGTATTATATTTTACAAGTCATAAAGATTGTTGGCAGTCATCCATGGCAACATGATTGGAATTTCCTTCTTTCTGAAATTCTGTGTCAAACGCAAATCAGAAATGGGGCACTCTGAGCCAGGTGAACAACTACCACTATTCCTTTACACCCAGAGCATCAGAGAAGATGTTGCATGGGTTCCATGCAACATGACTCTGGAGTAGTGTACTGTAGCTCTAATTTCACTGATGAACCACGGACCAGACTGCAAATGATTAGTGATATTTTTCGTGCATGTGGATTATCAAGTCATTGTTTTTTAAAGGCTCTAGTCTCAGAAAGAGACAGAGTTTGCCTGGGTAGTGGCTCAGACTGTGTTTGCAAATTGCTTGTACTGTCATTACTGTAGCGCAGTCTGGGCTTTATGTGTTTGCATCTGATTCAGTTTCATTCCAGCTGAGTAAAATGAACCTCTTGTCTCTCTAGCAGCCTGTGTAACTCATGGATGTTCTTTTTCTCTCTTGGACTGATAGGAATGCTCCAGGAATGTTCTGTAACTCCATGAACCAATCAAGCATCTGTCCCACTCGTGGCACTGACGTAACCCCAGAGGGTGCAATGCTCTGGACAAAGTCCTTTTCTACCTGAACTTAACCGACATATGTACTGGATTCCTAATTTCTTGTTCTACCATTGTTCACTGTCTCTTATTTAAACAACATAGCTTAATCAATTTTTTAGTAAAAAGAAAACCTTGTCATCACTGGCGCCAGCTGTCAGTGGTAACTGTTTCAGTACAGTGAACAATGAATTGAAGCTTTTATTTCCAGTGAGAAAAAAAAAAGATACAACAAGCAATAAACAAACAAACCAAATATAAGTCCCATATTATTACCACAACTCATAACTGTCTCTTAACTAACACTAATGCACACACCTCCACACGTAAGAGATAATTACATGCTCTAGATATAAATATGAACGGTATACAATTATATCTGTATATGTCAGTCAATGCATACTGGTATCCTTTTTTCCTTCCTCCATGTGTACAGGTTGCCAGGGACCTTGAAGCAGGACCTTTTCTCCTTAAGGTGAATAAATCCATTGTTGCGTGGAAATAGTTGTTGTCTATGTTCATGCAACATGACTTCATTTTCACACATGGTGCATACAGTGCATCAAAAGGGATCCTTAATTCCTCAACAGAAACCATCTTATTACTTCTCAAGAACCCGACCAGCAAAGGGCAAAGCTGAATAACTCCAAAGGTTAATTCCACAATGAAAACTAGAGAGGAGAAATATGTCAGCGCTATAGAGCCTTGTTTAGGTGTGACATACAATTGAAAGCAATATTGCAATGGAGGACAAAATAGGTAATAAAATGTTCTTTCAGTGCCACAACATCAAAAGAACCATTAAGAATAAAGTAAAACATATTCAGGACAATAATGGGAAGTTGGTCACTAAGGGAAAAGTCTACAACATGCCTCAGGCAGGGGGAGGACAAAGTTCTGTATTAAATTGTATTAGCATACAAGAAGCAGAAGTATTTGGTGTACTAGAAGAAAGATTAATAAATCCCCAGAGCCTGTTGGTATCTTGCCAATGGTGTTTAATGTAGGGAAGGACAAGTTTTTACACGTACAGTAGGTAGGAAAAACATAAATACAAAATGGGAAATGTTGAGCTTGAAGAAGCCAATTATGAAAAAGATACAGAAGTGTACTATGGCACATCATTTACATCTTCTCGACTATGTGGGGAAGCAACTAAAAAGGCAAGCTACAGTAAATGTTAGGATATACTGTTAATGGGACAGAAAGTAAATCAAGGGAGGTCATTTAAAAATTATATAATACTCCAGTAAAGCATCATTTATTATTTTGTGTACAATTTTGGTCACTATGTTACAGAAAATATGTTGCTGCTCTGGAAGCAGTCCAGAAAAGAGCAACCATATACATTTTGGGGTATAAGAGGACACTCTACACTGACAGGCTGAAGGAACTGAGCCTTATTCGCCTTGAACAGAGGTTACAAGGGGGTGCAATACAAATATTTAAAGTCCTCAGTGGTTCAGTGGTTCTGACAAAGCAACCCAGGGAATTTCATAACGGATAAACAGTAAAACGGTACCCAGAAGACCAAGTGTAAGGTACCGTAGCAGTGTATTTAAAGCCAAAAAACATCTTTACGCAAAAGGATGTGGGTGTATTGAAAAAGCTATTCAGCCAAGTTGATACCTAGTTTTCTTTTAAGAAGTGGCTGAATCAAGTAGGTACTACATAATTGTCTTCTCTCATTTGTAATGTTTCTTATGTTTTTAACTGTTTTAATATCCAGGGATGACATGTTTGCAGCCATTTACATCTTGCAGCAGCATTCATCTCTGACCAAAGCAGGGTGATGAGATGGTTCCATGGAGACAAGAGCATCAACAGCATAGAACAGCCAGTGATGCTGATGTCTACCCCTCTCATTATAATTGTGTCACATTTTTAAAGAGAAGCAACACCCACCAAGAAGATATTTATTTAGATAGATTGATAATATCTTATTAATCCCGTAGGGAAATTGATATGTTACAGCAGTCCAGCCCAAGACGAGCAAAAACAGACATCAGAATAGTTATAAAACAAAAGAAAACAAAATAAATAAAAATAAATAAATACATAGGTGTGTGCAAAATATGATGATCATAGTCACTGTAAAAACAATATAATATGTGCAAGGTTTATACAGACTGATTGTCCAAAAAGTACAATGGAGCAAACATGCTGTCCATAGATGAGCAAATGAAGGGCAGTCCTAGCCTAGGGCAGCGTTATACACCCTGAAAGCCACCGGGAGGAAATACCTGCGGAAACGTTCCCTTGAACACCGTAGCTGGAGCAGTCTGTTGCTAAAAGTGCTCCGCTGCCCAATAACAGTCCTATGAAGCGGATGAGAGGTGTTGTTCATGATGGCTGTGAGCTTGGTCAGCATTCTCCTCTCAGCCACCACCTCTATGGGGTCAAGGCTCATCCCCAACACAGTGCCAGCCTTCTTGAAAAGTTTATTGAGCCTATTTGCATCTTTTGTCATGATGCTGCTGCCCCAGCACACAACAGCGTAGAAGATGGCTGCCGCCCCAACTGATTCATAAAAAATGTGTAGCAGTGTTCCACACACACCAAAGGACCCACACATTTCTTAACTAGGACAACATTTGATTTATGTTAGACTGAGTTAGGGTCAGGGTGAAGTGTACCATATTGAAGTGTGTTAGCATTATTATTGTCCTGGCCAAATTTCCAGGACATGATTGGCCCTTACCAATCATGGCCTCCTAATCATCCCCATCTATGAATTGGCTTCATTACTCTGCTCTCATCCCCACTGATAGCTGATGTGTGGTGAGCGTTCTGGCGCACTATGGCTGTCGTCGGATCATCCAGGTGGATGCTGCACATTGGTGGTGGTGGAGGGGAGTCCCCATTACCTGTAAAGAGCTTTGAGTGGAGTTTCCAGAAAAGCGCTATATAAGTGTTAGCAATTGTTAAGCAATTATTATAATTGTGCTTCAGAGGTAGCAATACTCTTCCAGACTTTGCGAGGTGCAGAGGTGTGGATTGGGGAATTGGTCTGCTTTTTAGTTCATATTATTTTGGAAACTGTTCTTTTGGCACATTTCATTCATTTACTTTCAAAGAGAGGTTTCTGGTTATTTTTAATTTCATTAAAATGTTATTTAAAATACTAAATGTAAATCCTTACTTGCAGGTGGCTCAATGCTTTTTATGTGTTTGTTTTCCTTTGATCTGATATATAGTATGTGAAATGTACGTCAGCTGTAACCTTTTGATTTTCGGTTGAATGGCTTAATGTGGAGCAGGTTTTCTGTCTAAAACAAATTGTCAGCTACACTTCAATGACTAAAGTAATGGAAAGGTAAAATTGGCATTGTGTACTTTTTTTCTTAAAATAGTTTGCTTCTTTAAAAAAGGTTTTTCTGAGGACACTGACAAATTCAAATGCTAGAAATCTAATATTGCTTTCCCCCCTATTTCTTTCAACAATGTATTGCTTCTTTATAGAAACTTGTGCAAAAAGTATGCTCTAACTCAAGTCATTTCATTATGATCACATCAGGGGAAAGAAACTCTACTCAGAACACATAAAATGCCAAAGGGGAATAGGAATTTGAAGTATCAAACTGAAATTTGCTGCTTACCACACAGAACATGATATTGCAAATAGATAGGAAAGAATAGCTATGTTAGATGAGAGCACAAATAGCTTAGAAAAATATCTTGAAAAACACAATTTCAGATACAGTAAGCTGTGCTGAAATTACAGCTCAGAGTTCATGTAACCTAACTTCTTTTATTGTTTTCTCATTGGTTTGGTAAGTGTTCATACACTTTACTAAAACCAGAAGGGGTACAGTATATGTAATACATATATTTACTGTCATAAAGCAAAAAAACCTACATTATTTTAAAACTAAATATCACCTTGAGTTTCTATAGATCTCAAAGAAGATGTTCTGTACTACAAAGCATGAAAGATTACTTTAAGTCAATAAAATGTAATTAGCTATACCCTGAAGGGGAATATTTCAAAGCTAGCAATACATTTTAGAGATTACAATCAGTTTCAATCCATAGGCACCTAGAAGCCAAAAGAGACTTGACAATTCTTGATTTGATATAATCTTTCATGTTAATCATTTTAAGTCACATGCTCTTGCATTTGTAATAAAAAAATATTTTAGTTGCATATTTTTACACAGCTGCCTAAACAGTTATAAAAGGGAACACCAGAGAAAGAGTTGCTGTAGCTGCCATATTGTAGGTATTATCATAGTGGTGAGGACTCTGAACTGAAGGGTCATGAGTCAAATCCTAGCTGAGGTGCTGCTGTTGTCCACTACGTCAAGGTAGTTTGGTTGCTTATGCTTAGTTATTTGTATTCGTACCTCTTCGTTCATCCATGATCAGAAAGCCACTTATTCCTGGTAAGGGGTGTGGCAACCCATAGTATGTTCAATCAGCACAAGGTATAAGTTGGGACTACTGCCGGAATAAGACCATGCTGATATCTATACTTCCTTGCCATCTATTTTCTAACTGCTTCTTCCAATTCAGGGTCAGTGGGAGGAAAGAGGAGCACCTGGAAGATATCCACCAGAACAGGAGGAGATCATAGAAACTCTACGCTCAAGTCCAGTCCAGTTCAGACTTGAACTGAATCCAGGATCCAGGGTCAATGCTAATTGTGCCTCCATACTTTCCTACTGATATCTAACCATTCTGAAAGACAAAAGTGAGAAACACATCAGTGGAACACAGACTTCATCAGTGGAATTTCAGAATATTGGGCAAAGCATTTTTCCCTATCAAACATGCTTGCCTTTTATAAGCAGGAAAATTCCAATAAATATACTGGTCATTTTTCATTGAGGATAACTCTTTGAAATTCTAGTTTTGTTAGAATTTACTTGACAGAAAACACAGTTGTGGGAAAATAGCACAGATCACACCATAGAAGACACAATCTAATATGATCTAAGAAAAATAATATGCATACTGTATATAACAAATTTAATAGATGTATGTATGACCCAAATAACAAAAGCATTTATTCGAATCAGGTAACCTATTCTGAGAGAAGAATGATCGGTCCAGCTTACTGTAGACAGGCAGAAAACAGTTGCGCAACAAGGCTTGTCTGTAGGGTCCAGTCCGTTCTGCTCTGTAGACTCTAGTCATTGAAAATGTATTAGCTTTATAAATGCACTGGAAGTGCTAAATATGATTAGCGCCCACATTGCAGAACAGTTAATACCATACTCAAAACCCATCCTCAGGAGTGCTGAGGAGGTACATTATCCAACTCACACTGATATCAAAAGATATAAATTCTTTGTAATTCGACAAAGAAAATCATAGTACAGAACTATACTATACTATCTATGTATTTACTGTATAGGTACTTACTGTATACCCTTCCATTCACAAAGTAAAATGTATGTATATATTTGAAACTCCTCACACCCTCCTTGTTTCTTGAGATCATTGGGTACAGGACTCTCACAACATTGGATCTAGAGCTCGATGTACAAAGTAACACAGGAGACAATTTTTATTTATGTGAACCAGAAGTACAGAAACATGTTCCCAATAGATTTACAGCACATTCTTTTCAGCACAATTAGTTTGCTGTTTATTTCCTTTCTTTCACCATTGTGTCAGTTTTCAGAAGCCCAGCAAGAGAACAAAAAGAACAACGAGATTAGGGGAACAGTTACTGAAATCTTTAAGCATACCTGCAGAATCCACTTAAATCAAAGCCTTCGTCTGATGATGGCAAATACCAGCAGAATTAACATTCTGCACCAGGGAAAACAAAATGTTCCCTATCTTTATCTCCCTGTCACAATCTACAGTAATCTTTTGGCTGTTGTAGATTAAATTAAGATTGCTGATTGCTATAAATGTGCAAACCCAGGCAAGAAGACAATTCTATGCAGATCTCTGTAAGCACAATAGCGCTTTAGCAAAAATAAAAGGAAAGGGATTGTACAATTCTAAATGTACCCCAGTAAAACACTGCAGTACTTTTAGGGGCCTCACTCCATCTTTTTCTCTCATTTTATTTTCAATGTTTTTGCTTCATGTGTGATTCTGTAGAATTTATCACAAGACTCTGTTTTTGTTTGTGTCTTGATTGTTCGAAATTATTCTAACAGACCATTCCCAGCCAAAAAAAAAAGATTGTTTTCAGAGATCCCCTGAAGGCTGAACAAAGAAACAAAGCCAGGATTTATATTGTCAGAGCTGGTAATGATTCAGTGACAGTCTTTTTCCAGTGGGCTTCAGAGAATTGTATGAGGCTAAATTGCTTTCCTAACAGGTTTTATAAAGATAATTTTGCTGTAAATGTTAATTACAAATAACAGTCTGCAGACAGAAACCAAAGGTCATGAAACTCAACAGAAACCATAAGACATGAAATAACTGAAAGACAGCAAAATGAATAGTGAAAAACAATTATATTAGGTTTGTCCAATTACATCCAGTATCTAATACAGGATAATGTTACAAAACCAAAAAGGCAGAACCTCTTCTCATTTTCTATTCTCAGTCTATCTAGATGTTATTGATGGCAAAGGCTCAAGTGTGCAAAAGGACAATGGTTAAGTTTTTTTTATTAAAATTTGTAATTATCTGTAAACAAAAGCAGCACTTTGGTACACTGAAACCTCTAACCACTCTCTCCAGCTATTCACAAACTTCTCCATGACAACAGTCTCATAGCTCTCACACAGACATGCAACAAACTTGCATTGCAGGAGTACAGAACTCATAACCTTTACCAGCTTAGCTGAAGTGGTTCAGATCTTGAATGCATTGGATCTTAACATCAGATCAAAGGTAAAGTCTCAAGTATCAAGACTGGATTGAGCTATGCTATTTTCTCCTGTGCTTTCTTTGTCAGATCAATAGAAGAACATTTAATCTCCGACATTTGCTTAGTCCCTCAACTCTACATGTATTTACAAAGATGACCATGTTGGTACCATCACCAGCTCTAGCAATCAATTGTAGGAATTCCTACATTCCTTAAGATGATCCAATAACTGGAACCTTTTATTAGTACCAACCAATCATCTCAGATCATCGACTAAGTGATCTTCACAAAATCTTTGTCCAGAGTTCCCTTAACCTCCTACAGCCTCCATCCTCACCAGGCACAGTTTGCCAAAGCAGAAGCACTCTCTCACCTGCAAATACATTTTCAACAGCACACTCGTATGTGGTCTCTCAGATTATTTTAGGACCACCCAGAGTGTTTGACCGGTAATCTCATCTACGCATTTCTTGTACAAATGGTGGACTCTCCAAGATGATCGTCCATCTTTTTATGCCTCACAATCACAGTGACTTCTCTTTCCCTTTTAACAGGGAGTCGGAGACACCTGGGCTATACACACATTAAAAGGCAAAATAATAAGAGTGGGTTAACACATTCCCTCCAGCACTCAGCAAATGTCTACTCTTTTTAAACTCCCTATTCAGTTAGATTGCTGCCTGTCACACCTCCCACTGTAATCTGTCCTTCATATTTCCACTTTATTATCTCCCTACCAATTCTCACTTTTCTCTTTTCTCCTCTTTGCTTGCCCTATGCCACCTTTCTCTCATACCTCTGCTATTTTCCTCTCCTGGGCACACCTGATTAAGGCCCCACAGTCAAAAGATGTTTTTACTCTGAACTTTTCAGAGTGGAATTAACCTCTACTTATACAAACCTTTTGCTGCTATAACTATTCAGAATAAATATTTAAATGTTACAGATTAATAAACTGACTCATTGTTTTCAGACTGTACTTTTACCCTTTCAGACACTATTACGTGAAATATTTTCCTAGTCTCTTCTTAGGAGGTGCTGTGGGCTTTTACATGATTTTACATCACATCTGGACACTTCCTGATGTGGTTATGTTTTGAAAATAACTCTCCTCTTCTTTGTCCACTATTCTGAATGAGGCAATTCCTTGCACTCTACTAAAATGTGCCTAAATGGTACCTCTTGGCTTCTCACAGCAGTAGAAACAGATCTGATTGTCTGGTCTCACTGCAGATAAGATAATATGGGACAGTGATGGGAGTCTCTGCATTTTCTCCTCTGACATCATTTGATCCTGTCCTATCTTGACTATTTCTGCGGTGCCAGGTGAAGATGTATGATGGAGTCTTGGAGTGCTACTGCTGATTAATTTATCATAGCACAGTAATTCCATTGTAGTTGTCTGGCTTCATTTTAAGATTGGAGGATTTTAGGAATGGAGGAAAATATATTTTTGGTGTTGTTTTTGAACAATTTGAAACAAAATGTGGTTCACAAAAAAGGATAGTGTAAAGCTTGTGCATCTCAGTCTAACATTTGTAAATAAAATATTTTGGAATTGTTGCATATTTATATAATTATATATGTATAATTACATGGTTCAATAAATTCTCTATATCATGACCTTTGTGAAATTGTACCCCGTTTCAATTCTATTTTCTATCTCTATCTCTTTAAAAATTGGGGGAAAAGATTTCTTTATCATTTGTTTCTTCAGTGATGGATAACTTCAGGTGTTGCAATGTTGCTCGTTGTGATTTCAAATATGGTCACGAAGATCCAAAATAGGAATGATCCCTTGGTGTTCTATGCATCAATTTTTTGGAGGTACAACATGAAACATTAATAAGGGTAGCCCAGTGGCTCTGTCAAAGATGGTGTGATTGAATTGTTTTATTGCACTGTCACCAGAGGGGCTATTACTTAAAATTAGCATACAAATTCAAAGCAGGACAGATGGATTTGTCACATTTCAGTTGCCATTTTTTTTGCAAGGATAGCGTTGTGTGTGCTGTGCGATGGAGATAAGACACCTGTCGGCACAAGATTCAGTGAAGCTGCTAGAATATGAAGTGGCTGTTCACTGATGAGGTGGCTGCAATCAATGTCATACAAATTGTGCTGCAGGTCTGGAAAAAGGTTCTGTCTTTCCAAACTGTAAGGACTGCAGAGATCTTATGTGCTGCTGATCTTGATAATAACCTCAGAAAATAACCTCGACCCCTGGGGTATAGTCAGTCCAATGCCCTTCTTTATTGGTGTCTTTGTGTCCCATCCAGTAACTATGGTTTGAAATGAGGCAAAAAGGTGAAGAAAGCATCCCTCAAGTGACCACTCTAGAGAGATAAGCAGCTTAATAGGAGTTAAAAGGTCAAGATGATTTAGGAAAGACTGAAGTTGTTGCTTGAAAATTGGTGCAGTGCTCAGCTAACCAAATAACGCCGAGACAACATCATAAAAAAGGAGAACCTTTGCACAGACAAGCTTGGGCCGTGCAGGTTTACTGTATACACACCAAGGGGAAGTTCATAGAATAATCATAGAATAATATTAATTTAACATTAGCACACATCGCTCCGCCATGTTCACTTGTCATTTTAGGATTTTGTAAGATTCTGGCATCTGAATGTTTATGAAATATTGCCAATTGTTTTTTTTCTAAAACAATTTCAAAGTAATTCTTGTACTTGTTATGTTAACCTTTACTTGTTCCCTTGTTATGTCTGCATTTGTCTCGACCAAACAAAATCCCTCTCAGTAATGTTGTGAAAACCTTGCTAAAACATTTAACATTAATAGCAGCTTTCCAAAAACATTCAGAAAATCTGTTGCAAAGTTTTCTGTTAGGTAGATACTCAGTTCAAGAGGTGTGGTATCACACATGGAAAAAATGCAAATACATTCAATAAAATAGCATATAATTACCCAAAACTACCAAACACAACAGTAAAAGCCATATGTTTGTCTTTAAAATTAATTAACTAATATTTTTATAGCTGTATCTATTCAGCATTTTCATGTTGGTCTTCTAAATGTAATTTAACAAAACCCAATGCCATATTAAAAAACCCAGAATAAATGTAAATTCAGCATAAAGCAGTAAAGTCCCTTTTGCTTCGGGTTTCAGAGATTAAACACATTGTTCCTTGCTTTCCTGGCATTCTCAGTTCTGAAGTGTTTTAAAATTCCGTGTAATGGAGTTGCATGGAGCGTTTAAATACATTATTACAAATTCCTAGGAGGTAAACAAATCCATCAATGATATAAAATTTTGCTATTTGCAAAACATTTGCATATGTTAACAATTGCAGAGTGAAATAGTATTTGAAGAATATACTGTAGATAAAATATCTGTATACGTCACTAAGCAAGACCGCTAAGTTAAAAAGACTACTAAGTCCTTCTAAGACTTCTCTAAGTACTTGGATAGACAATTAGAAACATGACATTGTGTTTTGTCATGAGTCCACAGGACAGCACAAGCTCTCCATGATAAAGCCATAGATCAGTTTAATGGTACCTGGACTTGTAAAAATGTTAAACCAAATCCAATTTGATCTCTGCATGCAGAGGACATTACTCTTGCTGAAATTCATTGCCGATTCATTGACATATACAGACCCTTTGTCATGTCATGACATCAGGTACAGGTGTGCTGCTATGCCTTCCATAGCAGGTCAGTATTCAAGCTGAGCTGAAACTAGGATGTCCACGGATGAGTGTTTATCAGACAGAAAGCATGATTAGTGAAGACATCTGAAATGTGCTTTTGTTGAAAAGGAACATTGCCCTGAGTGCTGCACATATACTCATCCATGGACAGTGTACATCTGATAAATATTGAATCAGCCTTCAGATACTCATGAATCGGCCCAGATGGTGTTCTCTGCTGCTTTTGACTTTGGCACCGAGCTGTAAAGTACCAGTTGTTTAGTGTCTAAAATGTGGGATGGTGCTGAATCCTGGCAATTCAATACTTCAATTTCCATAGTAATTTAAAGAAACACCTTTAGCTATGTGTGAATAAATACAACATAATATGAGACAGTATCAAAATGCTTCCATAAACACTTCTATGCAAAAAACATCATCTAGTGAAGATCTACTGGTAATCCCCATTGGTAATCTACCGGAATTGATCCCTTTTCGTTTTAAGACTAAGTTTTAAGTACTAGAAAGTAACATTTTAAAATAATAAATATGAATGACAACCTGGCAATGCCCAAATTAGACTGGATTGGTAAATGTGAGTGGGAAGCAGGGTGAGTGCCTC
Source organism: Lepisosteus platostomus (assembly GCF_059453375.1). Classification (NCBI taxonomy): domain Eukaryota; kingdom Metazoa; phylum Chordata; class Actinopteri; order Semionotiformes; family Lepisosteidae; genus Lepisosteus; species Lepisosteus platostomus. The sequence continues at coordinate 16,269,358 of NC_142611.1, forward strand.
ACAGAGCTAGGAACCTGGGTTCAATTTGGTGGGTTTTCTCCAGGTGCTCCGATTTCCTCCCACAGTTCAGAGATATACTGATAAGCTAATTGGCTGCTGGGAAAGTGGCCCAGGTGTGTCTGTGAGTGCTCTTTGATGGACTGGTATCCCATCCAGGGTGTATCCTGCCTTGCGCCTGTTGCTTGCTGGGATAGGCTCCAGCACCCCCACGACCCCACAATTGGATGAATTGGTCGGAAATGGACGGATTTTAAATGTGATGATTTTTGAAACACGATCCTCCATTTTGGCTACTCATGTGTAGTTCAATGAATTATTCTGATCAGCATGATGAAAAATGGCCTGCTTTATTCTCACTCAAAGCAAATTTGACTGTTATTAATAGAATGTTATTACAAATTAGAAAATATTTGTGGGCAATTTAAATACATTTTAATTTAGATATTTTGTGTACAGTATACACTGTACGTCTGTCTGTTTAAGAGTTTTTTTTTACACTTTTGCACAGCAATTCACGGTTCATCAGAAATAAAGCAGATTGCCATGTAACCAAGATACTAGTGATTTAGATTTTTTTTCCTAACAAAGAAAGGGTCTTTTGTGTCCAAGTGAGAGTATGACAACTGTTAGGTGATAGCCTGCAGGCTAATGTGTCACAGACAGAGCTGATAAGATGGCAATTGCTCACACAGATAGGCCACTCGTATTTAAGCAGCTGTAAAGAAAGAGATGCATCACAAAAAATGGATCAAAGTGAGACCAAGCACTATATATCTTAATACAGAAAAATAGAAATATTGTTATTCACTTTAAAAATGGTATTTAAGCCTGCGATGTGCAGCTTCTGCAACACGTGGAACATTCTGGACCAGTTGCAGAAGTAGGACATCTGGGAAATCTGCCAAAAAAATCCAGTTGCACCTTGAACAAGTGAATGTACTGGAGAAGGTTCTCTTTCAACTTCTGTGGCTCCATGACATTTGAGGATTTGCCTGTTCCAGATTCATTGAGAAATACAGCAAACACACACAAATACACCTGCAAAAATTGTAAATCTTGCAACTACTACTCACAGATCAACAAAAAAGTCAGCAGCTTAACAAATGTACAACCAACATCAATAGATAAATTAATTCATGTGCAGTACCTGGAAAAAAAACAACCAAGTTTTGGAAGCAAAAGGTAGCTGAGTGGTCCCAGGACATGTTCTGGCACTAGTCTCTTTAAACTAAGGCAAAACTTAAAACAGTGCCAGAGCTACCCAATATACAAACTTAGAGGAGCTGAACATAGGACACCATTATCAGGAAAACTATAAGTGACCAAAACTTATAAGTGACTGAATCAACAACACTTTTCTGTCTCGATGGAGACAGAGATGGAAACCATCCAAAAAGCAAAGAAAGCACCAGCAAACTCAAATCAGTTTTTCCTCTTCATGTCAAGATTGAAAATGCCATAAAGTGCACGCTCTCGAAACAAAATTAATTTGCAAACCGAGGAAAAGCAGGGAAGAGCTGGGCTAAAACAGGTTTTTCTCAAGAAGCCAACATGCAAAGATAATGATACAGTAAGTATTACACCAGCTAAGAGACCTTCATGCAGTATAGGCTATTTACAGCAAAGAGAAAGATTATATCTGAATGAGATGGGGAGCAGTCAGCTTGTGGCATGGATCTACAAAAATACAAAACCATCAAAATCGGAATGAAAGGGTAATCCAAATAAAATCGGCAAATGAGTTAGACATAGGGAGTACAGTCACAAAACAACCCCAGGGTAAAAAACAAAACGTCACAGGGCCAGGTAATTAAATGCTTATACCTAACTTCCAGGAATATTAGGAACAAAATGCAAGAAGGTAGTGCATTAGCAGTCAATTACAATGTAATTGGAATTACTGAAACAGAGAGTGATGGTAACGAATATTGCTGTGATAAGCAGCACTATGCAACAAAAAGAGAATTCAAGGCAGAGGAATTTAATCTAGATGAAATGAAGGTCTCACAGTACGCATGAGTTGTATAAAAGTCCAAAAGCACAGCATTTCCATAGTTAAAATTAACTTGAATTTAACTGTGCATGATCAAATTAGGAACATATGTAAAGTGGCTTTTGTATAAGTTTAAAATATTTACTCTCATAGACTGTGAAAAGCCAACAGGAGCTACAGCTGAAACTGAAATGGCTGAGATGATTAATGATTGCTTCCTTGGTTAGAATACCTGCTAGGGAGAAAGCCTGTATTAATCTAGTCTTCAAACAATCACAACATTGTTTGAAATAGGAAGTAAGAGGTGGGGGAATCAATAAGGAGCTGCACTCATAATATGGCATGATTTGAAGTAAATTATGAATTTTTACAGTTAAATAAAGAGGGAAGTAGCAGCGATGGGGTAAAAAAGCAGCGTCTGCTGGACAAGGTGAGTAGCCCAAGTCCTTGGTCCCAGTGAATGCAAGCGGAGTGTCAGGAGCTGGAGGATACGTTGTGTGAGCAGAAAAAGTCAGCCTAACAGGAAAAGCATTGTGCAGCCAGGCTGATCAGATTCGCTCGGTGCAGCTTAGCAGAGCAGAGCAGGACAGGGCAGCTGAATGGCCAAGCAAGACTGGAGGACTGGTCTGGAACAACGGAATGCTGGAACGGGCTGACAGCACCGTTCTGAATCTGAATCAAAATCAGACAATGGGTTGAATCTGGCAGAGAATCCTTCTTTAAGCAGGCTGGCATGGAAGAACGCTCAATAACAGAGCGCTGGACCAGAGGCAGATCAGAGTTGAAGTATCCTAGAGCCAATAAGATGGTTACCTGTTATGTTGAGGGAGCTGGCTGAGACAGCCATCCTGAACGAATCTTCATGGCACCAGGAGGTGTTCAACTCCATGTGCAAATGCGTCTGGTTTCCTTGGAGACAAGGGGCTGTGAGCTCCGGCTCATCCAGGTGAACCAATAAGATTATGAAACAATGTGAGTTTAAGAGCACGGATAGGATGGGGTGGGGGGTTAAATATTGAAATGGAAAAAGCTGTTGTATTAAATTAGTATTTTACTCATGTACTCAGAAGAAATCAACAATATATTTTGTAGAGAAGGTTCTACATTAAATATTAGCATAAAGAGGGAAACATGTTACATTCAGGTAGCAAATCACAGGTGAGACCAGCTTATTGCATACAGAAAAAAAGACAAATGAAGAAAATACCTATGAAAAGATGCTATGTGAACATGTAGCCAACACTACCACACTTAAATCATGCATACGTTGATTTATTGAACGTCTGCATTTAAACTTTACAATGGTGTGTGATGAGATCAGATCACCTGTAAGGTCACGTCATACTTCCATAACAGAACCACAGTATCGCTTAGGTCGTGGTGATCAATGGGTAGAACCAGGTAGAATCTGCAACAAGAGAGTCAAATTTGTTGTGTACCTTCATCTGCACGTGTACAGGAATGATGGTCTTATATTTCTAACTGTAAGTGTTAAATTAATACTAAAAGCACTATAGCCAAGTGAGACCAAAGATAGCATGTGATTAACTGGCCAAAGGACTCTTTGGGTCTACAAGGTTGTCCCCGGCTCCTGTAGGCATATGCGGTCATGAAACAGTATCAGCTGTTGGAGATCTGTGACTCACTGAAGCAAAGCAGTTGTGAGCCTGGTCAGTACCTGGATGCAGGACCTCATGGGAAAACAAAGGCTGCTGCTGGAAGAGATGTTAGTGGGATCAGTTGGGAGTACTCACCCGACAGATTGTGTAGGTCCCAATACCCAAAAAAAGAGTAAGGGTGTGAACCCCAGTGTCCTAGCCAAATTTCCCCTGGCCATTACCAAGCATAGCCTTTTAATACTCCCCATGTATGAACTGGCTTCTTTACTCTATTCTCCTCCCCACTGATAGCTGATGTGTGGAGAGCGTACATGTGCACTTTGGCTGCTTTTGCATCATCCAGGTGGGACTGCACATTGGTGGTGGAGGGGAGTCCCCATTACCTGCAAAGCTCTTTGGGTGCAGCATCTAGAAAAGCACTACATAAGTGTTGGATTATTATTAGTCGACAACGACAAGACGATTTTCATTAAGCAACGTCATTGTAACCCTAACACTCTGTGTCTTGCATTGTTCTGCATTCAAATTGAAATTTCTGGATTGGCTTGAAGGAGCAGGAAAAACTGTTGGCTCAAGGACTTCAATGTATGACTGAGCAGTAATTCTGCCCTCAATATGCATGAAAGATGTAGTCATTTTAAGGGAGATTGCCTCCTTAGATAACCTCACCGATTTGCTTGAACAATGCTACTCAGCATAAAGCTCAACCTGATGTTTTCGCATGTCACAACTGCACTCATCTGTGAATTTAACATTCCACGATCCCTACCACTACCTCAGCAAATGGCTATTTTGACTCAGCAGACCACAGCCTTCAAGCATTTAGAATATTTTCAAACACGGAGCTAGCCATGCTGCTTATGCACAGGTTACATGGAATGTCTCAGGACTGTGTAGCCACTGCAGTTTGAAAATGATTATGGAGAAGCATCAGACAGGTGTTTTAGTCTGACTGGTGTCTTGATTCTCTTGTTTTCTAAGACATGTCCTTTTACTTTGAGCTGGATTGTTGAAGCAGATTTAATTCCTGAGGCAACATCCAGATAAGCCACCTTCAATCAAGTCGATTGTTTTTACTCAAGAGGGAAACAGATCCAGCTCTCTGTAATGAAAATGTCTTTTTGTATGACAGTTTACACAGATTGTTAATCATCTCGTTCTGACAATTTTAACAACTCAAATATTGAAAACCGAGTATGTTTTTACCAAATCTTCAGCTCAGCACTTTGCTATCAAGCAAACACTCTATTCAATCAACAAACCTATCCACTATTTAAAATGCCAATACAATTATGTGCCCAATATGCTACTGAATCAAAACAAGAATTATTGTGTTTTCACTGTGCATCTGTATAGAGAACATAAATCAACTTAAGACACGGCATTGGTTTTCCAGCAACAAATACAGACTCTAAAAAGCATAAAATAAGCATGCACATTACTTAGGTCTACAGGAACCCTTTAATCATATTACAGGACTTCACTATAACCTTCCAAACTGTAAAAACTTCAAAAATAAAAGGAAAGAAATAAAATTACCTTTCAAGACTTTGATATACATGTTCATGTTACAGTAACTATGCTATTCTATTTTCCATAAATGGATATGGTTTTCTCTGCGATACAGCAAGTGTATTATGTGAAAATCTGTTTAAAAAAACATAGGGCATGATATTCAGCACATTCAATTTTACCAAAATAGAATGACGTGAAAAAAAATCAGACCAAAACGTAAGGCTGGAAAGGTCAGCTTTTACCCACTCTTTTCAAAGATGTTACATACTTGCCTAATGCACTTTTTGTGAACATTGAATGTAGAAGTTAGTATTTAAGTATTAAAAAAAAAGATCAAAGCAGGTGAGACAGTAATGTATTAGTTAACATTGCTGTCTTAGAGCACTGGGCCCTGGGTTCAATTCCAGACCTGGGGTGAGATTTGCGTGGTTTGTATGTTCTCCCCATGTTAGTGTGCATTTTCATTGGATAATCCAGTTTCCTCCCACAGTCCAAAGACAAAGAGGTAGGCTAATTGGCTTCTGGGAAAACTTCCCTTGGTGTGAGTGTGTGCAGGTTTTAATGCATGTATGCACTGCAATGGATTGGCGTCCAGTCCAGGGTACAGTGCCTTGCGAAAGTATTCGGCCCCCTTGAACTTTTCAACCTTTTGCCACATTTCAGGCTTCAAACATAAAGATATAAATTTTTTATTTTATGTGAAGAATCACCAACAAGTGGGACACAATTGTGAAGTGGAACGAAATCTATTGGATTTTTGAAACTTTTTTAACTAATAAAAAAATGAAAAGTGGGGCGTGCAAAATTATTCGGCCCCTTTACTTTCAGTGCAGCAAACTCACTCCAGAAGTTCAGCGAGGATCTCTGAATGATCCAATGTTGTCCTAAATGACTGATGGTGATAAATAGAATCCACCTGTGTGTAATCAAGTCTCTGTATAAATGCACCTGCTCTGTGATAGTCTCAAGGTTCTGTTGAAAGCGCAGAGAGCATCATGAAGACCAAGGAACACACCAGGCAGGTCCGTAATACTGTTGTGGAGAAGTTTAAAGCCGGATTTGGATACAAAAAGATTTCCCAAGCTTCAAACATCCCAAGGAGCACTGTGCAAGCGATCATCTTGAAATGGAAGGAGTATCAGACCACTGCAAATCTACCAAGACCTGGCCGTCCCTCTAAACTTTCAGCTCAGACAAGGAGAAGACTGATCAGAGATGCAGCCAAGAGGCCCATGATCACTCTGGATGAACTGCAGAGAACTACAGCTGAGGTGGGAGAGTCTGTCCATAGGACAACAATCAGTCTTACACTGCACAAATCTGGCCTTTATGGAAGAGTGGCAAGAAGAAAGCCTTTTCTCAAAGATATCCATAAAAAGTCTCGTCTAAAGTTTGCCACAAGCCACCTGGGAGACACCCCAAACATGTGGAAGAAGGTGCTCTGGTCAGATGAAACCAAAATCGAACTTTTTGGCCACAATGCAAAACGATATGTTTGGCGTAAAAGCAACACAGCTCATCACCCTCAACACACCATCCCCACTGTCAAACATGGTGGTGGCAGCATCATGGTTTGGGCCTGCTTTTCTTCAGCAGGGACAGGGAAGATGGTTAAAATTGAGGGGAAGATGGATGCAGCCAAATACAGGACCATTCTGGATGAAAACCTGTTGGAGTCTGCAAAAGACCTGAAACTGGGACGGAGATTTATCTTCCAACAAGACAATGATCCCAAACATACAGCAAAATCTACAAAGGAATGGTTCACAAATAAACGTATCCAGGTGTTTGAATGGCCAAGTCAAAGTCCAGACCTGAATCCAATCGAGAATCTGTGGAAAGAGCTGAAAACTGCTGTTCACAAACGCTCTCCATCCAACCTCACTGAGCTCGAGCTGTTTTGCAAGGAAGAATGGGCAAGAATTTCAGTCTCTCGATGTGCAAAACTGATAGAGACATACCCCAAGCGACTTGCAGCTGTAATCGCAGCAAAAGGTGGCTCTACAAAGTATTAACGCAAGGGGGCCGAATAATTTTGCACGCCCCACTTTTCATTTTTTTTATTAGTTAAAAAAGTTTCAAAAATCCAATAGATTTCGTTCCACTTCACAATTGTGTCCCACTTGTTGGTGATTCTTCACATAAAATAAAAAATTTATATCTTTATGTTTGAAGCCTGAAATGTGGCAAAAGGTTGAAAAGTTCAAGGGGGCCGAATACTTTCGCAAGGCACTGTATATCCTCTCTTGCGCCCATTGCATGCATGATAGCCTCTGGCTCCACCGGGATAATTAATTTGATGAAGGGGTTAGAAAATGAATGGATGGTGCAAAGCTGTTTGTTTTAACATGCAACAGTATTGAAGGTTGATGGATTCTGAATTACATACCCACATTTAATTAAAAAGCTCAAGTTATGAATCAAGATTGCCTAGATCTTGTCCACCTAAAAAAAAAGTACACCATAAGCATTTAAACTTTGAAGTCAACAAAATATTTTTAAGATTTCTGCAATTCTAATGATTTACTATAATGATGCCTAAGCAAATCAATGAGCAAAAACTTTCAAGATCAATGAAGAACAATTTCCAATGAACTAAAACTAATGTATTTTCTATAGGACTAATTGATGAGTCTAATCTTGTAAACCTAATTTCACGGTTAAACTTAATCCTTCAACTTTCCACTAACAAATTCAGAAGCCTTAGCACACCTTAACTTAAACAAAAAGTAAAATAAACATTTTAATCTATTTACACATCATGCAAGTGCCCTCCAATACAAGCCTGGAAGGACCAGGAGTAGATCACTTAAATAGGTGTTAAAGACTCTTCTAAACCATTCCACAGGAACATGCGTTTCAAATTTCAAAGGGCAAGTGCTTACTTAAGACTGCTTTTTAAGTTCCCTCATCATCACTTCTGGCATTTCAACACATTTAGTGATCCTTTCTGGCTTTATGTCCTTGGCAAATACTTGAACTGCTAGAGAATGCCATGGGTAAAAACGGATTCAGTTTTCATCTATAACAAATGGATTAAGATGCTGATAGAACAAAAACCCTTGGGCAGCACAGCAAAGTGAATTTTAAGACGGCATTAGCTGTGGTGCACTAGGGTTTTAGGAAATTTGGGGAAAATTATTTGTGCATTTTAAATGAATGAAATGGGAAAATAATTGCTCCAGCTAGTAAGAGCATTTCTTTTTTTAAAATGTCTAATAAAATCTATATTTTCACTAAGGGGATAAAAAAAGGACATTCCTTTAAGAAAACACAATTTTCAATGACTACACAATAACTGTTCATTAAAAACTTTAAGACGGTGGCACCCTGAAAGTCAATTATGGAAAAACTACTGCAGATTATAGTACTGCAATGTGTTTTATAAAGACTAAATGCTGAACAGCAATTTTACAGTTCTGTGATAACGTCAAAGCAACTCAATACAAACAGCCAAGAGCTCAGTGAAAAGAACTTCTTCAAAGACCTTCTATGAATTAATGCTACAATATAAATATGACATGCCATGCACGATCAATACCAATCTGTATACCTTCAAAAAGGAGTACTATACTACTTAAATTAGATATGTGGCCTCCTGGGTACATGACTGCCTCAGGCACCATTGGTAAATCATTTCTCATAGTATTCTTAAATGCACACCTTTTAGTCTACATCTCTTTGAAACTAGGACTCTCTGCCATGAGCTTATAAAAATGACAGATGTCTAAATCTTTGTCACACCGATACTGGTGTTTTCCTTTTCATCAAACGTTTATTCTATAATTTTGCAATTTCTATGCATTGCAGCAATGGAAAGGTATGAGCACATTACCACAAGTGTTTCTGTCAAATCCAAGGAAAGCAAACCTGCCATGGTCTCGAAAGTTTGTTGCACAAAGCCACAAAGGAATAGTCAAGTTACAGCTGCACCTCCTACAAAGCAATCGTTACCCTCACTGGCTCCGTCATTAAAAGAGCACAGGAATTTAAATTCAAGAAAAAAAAAAGTTATACTGGTATCTGGACATCCGTTCAAAAGGCTAGCAAAAGCAATGATTTCCATGCCATAAGAAACAGAAGTCCAAATAGCAGACATCATTATTTTACTTTAATGTAAATCTGCCATGAGTCATAAATTAAAGCCTTCAGTAAGGCTTTTCTTTACCGTTTTGCCATCAGCATCCATGTAACTGCAACATTGCCCACTGAAAGCATTTTCATTGATTGCCTTCCCAAACATTTATAATTAACAACAGTTCTCTCAGATTACCTCTTGAATTCCCATTTGTGTCTGCTAAGAATATCTGGGCTTTAATTGATTAGAGGCATTTTGATTTTTTTCCTCCTGTAAATGTGCAAGTCCTTGTTCTCACAGCTAATGGAAAGGTCTGAGCTCTGCCACAGGGCTGCGGTCCTTCAATCTACTGAGGTCTTCCACTCACAAGAGGAAGAGGAATAAATAAAAACTGCAAGAGGACAGTCAATTGCTTGTACCTTTCAAAACATCTTACCATTCTTATTAAAAAAATGAATTCTGCTTGTCTCTAAAAGCCTTCTATTGTCTCCTGTCAGTTACTCCTGTTTGCGCTGTACCAATGATGTTGTGATGGAGATACTTGCCAAAAAAACCACAGAATAACCCCCAAAACGTACTTTGATTTCAGTGGCTATTTGTACAGAACATTTATGAAACTGCAAAAGGTGTTAGTAATAGATTTTTTTTATTGAAGTCAAAGCTCCTTTACTGAAGAAACAAGGACTGTCTACATAAGTACATTTCCTGAAAGAGTTCACGATTTCTAAAAGGAATGTCAACATCAACATGAATGATCATGCATAACATGGTCAGTAACTGCATTCCTGTTGAAAAACCTTAAAGGAAAGTCTGCAGTGTTCACTTTAAAAACGATCATTTTTAATATATGCCAACAATGACAAGTTTTACACTATGCTATTGTGTGAACAAAAAAGGGAAAAATAAAAGTTATAAAAATAATCTTAACTGTAAAGAAAACATTAAAAATCTTTCCAAACAAAGGCTGTTAAACATTTATGGTGTAAATCTCAGAAGATCCAATTCAATAGTATTGAAGCCGGTCTTTTTCCTGCCAAACCATGTTCAGTACTGGGAATATTCCTTGGTTTGAAGTTTGGCAATGATGCGCTCCAACTGTCGTTTTGCTTCACACTGTGGGAAGTTGCCCATGTCATAGTACTGGGGGGCTATTTTTACTAACCTAGAAGAGGAAATAACATTGTTTAAGCACAGATTCTTTCTACAAGTAATACATTAATTAAATGTACAAGATTGTGCTCTGTGTTAGGGTAGAATGGAATACAACATATTTGTTCAAAATTTGAAAAACCAGTGTTGACATCTGTCTTTTTCTTCAGTTAAATAAGATTATCCAAACATTTTTTACCTCACCACCAACGCTACTAAGGTTTAGCAACACAAAGAGATTCATAAGAATATCACTTACATATTACACTGAAAAGTATGTTTGTTCCACACAAGTGGAGAGCTTAGCTAAAAAGAAAGTTACCAAGGTTTGTAAACTACAGCAGCATACAAATATACCAAGAGAAATATGATATTAAAACAACTTATATTATTATATATATATAATATGATATTAATACAACTAACGGTATAAGAAAGTGCATGCAGACGACAGTGAAAGTGAAAGCTCACCATTCTGGTTTTATATCAGTGCATGTACGGATGTAGTTCTTCGTGGTGAGTACAAACTCATTGTAGAGCACCCACTCTGGTTTGTGATCCAAGACAGTAGAGGGGTGAAGCTGTACCACCTGGTTGTCCTTCACTGTTAGGTAATGCCCTGTCCTCTCCAGGTGTGCCACCTACAAAACAGGGACCAGTCATTCCACGTAAACTTGAACGGTTCAAATTAGAGTGAAAGGTAGCAGAAACAAGTTCAAACTCGTGCAATAACCTCTTTTCCATTGCCTGCTGCAAATTTATTTTTTCTCCACAAAAAAAAACAGTACTTGTTACTTTATTCAGAAGCTCAGCATTAATGTCTTATTCACACTTGAAGCATTTAAATGTCAAGGTAGCAGAATAAAGTTTTAACAATTTACCTAAACAACCTGAACAATCAGAAACCTTCTTTGAAGGACAGTAAAAAATGTACATGGCACCACAGATATTACTGGCACTGGAGAGCCCCTGTCCAGCAGGTTATGGGGTAACCATTAAATCAATTTCTTAAGATTTGGAACAAATTATGAAGTCAATTAAACCAGGGATTTAAGTTTATCTGGAAGACAAATCTGAATAAGCCCTCAGTGAACAAAGTTCCTTTAAAGAAATCACCAGCACGTTTGATCAATAACTTACAAGCATCACCAATTTTAAGAAACAGGTCATTTAGGGTGACCCTTGAGATTTACAGAACTAGGGCTCTTCAAGATCAGGGTTCAAGACCCCTGTCATACTGTATATTGTAATCAAATTCCCTGTAGCAGTGAAACAACAGAATCACTATTTTATAATGCAGATAGATTATCTACAGGAAAATTACATTCGCCTTCAAAGTAATACCTCTTGAGAAATAACTCCAGTTTGTAATTCTCCAGTATCAATAAACTACATTCAATTTACAATACAGTAATGTATGGCATTATACCTACAGTAGCAGTTTTTTTCTACCTATAGTTATAATAATAAAGAGCTGCTGCTTTTTTTGTGAATGTCTGCAGTGCAGCATGACAGTAATCAGTAAAATCAATGTTCTGTGTGATGGTGTAAGCATGGGATCATTTTGATAAAGTCATAATACTAAAAGTCTTTACAGTTAATATTTTACCTGATTTTCAATTACTGTTCCCAGACCGAGGCTTAAATAATCATGGTTAACTGTTAAAAGCAAAGATACTTCAAATGTGTACCCTAAAAAGCTGGTTATCTGCCCTAAGAACAACTTACTTTTCTATTTGGAAGTTTGGAATATTTGGTAGAAGTCTAAAAAGAAACTACATTCCCGTTAAGAGGTAAAATAAACCTAGCAGCATTATACAGACATGTATACAGGAAAGTTTAAAAATAACACCTGCCATTTTCACCTACTTAACTATTCCTTCAGTTGGAGCTAGAGTAATAAGGTCTGGAGTTAACCGACTACAAGTTTTTTAGGAGAAACGGTTTGTGAAAGGCTATATTTCCTACAATATTCAAAATGGGTGTTAAAACTATCACGGAAATTGTTCATAATACAAACAGTGCTGCAACTCAATAACAACAACAGACTTTTTTCAAATATCAAGCTGACATCTTGGTTGATTCAGAACCCTACTTTGGGCCCTAAAATGAAGTGGCTAGTCTTTCCCAGAATACCTTCCTAGGTATATGAATGTGCTCAGCTGCACAGTCTTTGAACACAAGCAGTTTTAAGTAATAAGCACTAAGAATAAAACCCACTTCTTGGAAGCCAAAGAAATTATATTTCAAACAGTATGGGGGCAACCTGCTTAGCAAATGTCACTGCTAATGTGCATGTAGAGATTAAATTTAGCACATCTTGGGGCTTTTATTTGTTTGCAGTCAAATGCAGACTATTTCACTAAACAGAAAAATGTGTCTTCCTCCAAAATGGCATTAGGCTGGATATTCACTATTCCATTCAATAGCTCAAATTTCAGGAAAGTTTCAAATGTGCAGCTTATGTATGAAATGCCAGCCATTTAATTGAAAGATCTTAATAGAAACTTTAATTCAATAAATCAGTGTTTTCAGAAAAGGCAGTTGTAACTGCCAATATTCTTAAACATTGATCTGAAAGCCTTTTCCAATGATATAAAAATGAACATATTTAACCTGACGCCAACAATTTAAGTAAAGCCGTCCTCTCAAAGCTATCTCTAAATGCCTGTAAAAAGTAGCGTCCACATTTCCAAAGGTAGTTTTTCAGAACAGCAGAAGGGTCAGCTGTAATGTTGTGCTACCTGAACTTTATGAAATAACGTTTTGAGTAAAAATAGGAAGATGCATCAAATTTATCAAATATTTCTAGAATTAAAGGTATATTTTTAGAGTATAAAATTGTTTAAACCTTTTGGTTATTCTTAATATTTTAGAACTGATTCACAACTACTTAAACTCTGTCTATAGAATGTGCCATTGGATGCACTGTAAATCAGTGGTCTAGTTACAGCGATGTTTCATATTCCTTGCGAAAACAAATTTAAACAGCAGAATTTTATTCCTGTAATTGCCAAGTTACCACATGAAAATTCATTCGAGTTATGTTTTACACTGCATGCTGGTAGTCCTGTTGTACAAAGTTGATCTAATTTGTAGAGTAAAATTATTAGAGCAGGGAGCTGTGTCAGCATGTGAGCTGAAAATGAACAAGTAGAGGTTAATTCCACACTAGAAAGTGGAGTGTAAGACATTTTGGATAGAGAGCCATCGTCACAGCTTAAAACATTCCATACTTTCTTTCTACTTTCCAGAATGCAGTTGTGTAGCTTTAAAAAAAAAACTTACATGCAAAGTTTTTAAGTGACTGTGTTAATTAGAATATACAAAACAGTAACCAGCTGCTGCAAAGCTTTTAATACTGACCTCAAAATAAATATTTTTTTCTCAAGTTGGAGATGCAAAAAAATGGTACAGGGAACAGTTTAGCTTTCTAACTCCAGCTATTTCACAGGGTGGCTGTTATTTTATTTTTAAAAAAGGGTTGATAATTAAGATAATTAGATTTTGGGTTAGTTTAAAAAATGCTAACTAGTGAAAAAACCAGTATATATTTTGTGCCCAACTCTTTAAAGGGATGGTTGTATTCTGTTGTGATTATTAAAACCAGTTTGTTAAAAACAATTTTAACAAGTTTTTCCAATCCAAATAATTCAGTATTAGAAAAAAAAGGTTAACCTAGATTTACCCATTTTTTTTTAAAAAGACACCCACTGGGGTTTAAAAACTAAAAGCACCAGAAAATCAGAAACCCAAGATAACCCTAACCCAGTACAAATTGGGGCTTATTGTGTTAACACCTGCCAGTGTCAACCAAAAATAAAATTAAAACAATTTAATAAATTAAATAAGGAAATGAACAAATGTAAAGATAAACAATAATAGGTGATTTTGATGGGACAAAAAAATTCAGTAAAGTTACCATCGTGTTAAAAAGAATTATCTGTAAAATGAGCTTAATAGTAATCCTTTGATTGTGCTTATCATATGCATACTGTATGTAAAGCATTAGGAAGGTAACAACAAAGTTCTGCACCTGTTTAAAAATGAACAAGATAAAGGATTAGAGTGCAGTGATCATTAAACAGACAAATTTGTAAGGTAAACATCTGCAATTTAAGCTGGGTGGGAAACCACATTTAAATTGAAAACGGGGCAAATCTGAGCAAACGCTGGGCTAAAACTAGAATGTGCTCAGCTCCGTATTCATCTTATATTGATCAGTCTTAACCAATTCTACAGAAGGCAATTTCATTTACTTATCAAAACCCAACAGACCCTGCAGATGACTCATGCCTTTGTATATAACTTTATGCTATTTGATTCAGATTATCAAAAACCACAGCAGCCACTAAAAATCTGTAGCCATCAATTTCTAATGCATTTTGCATTTGCAAAAAGTAAAGAGAGGCACAGATTCAGGGACCTCTTATTCATTTATAAAAAGTTGTTATCCTTATGCGGCAGTCTCAGAGGTGCAAATTACCAGGAAACGCGTAAAGCAAAGGGCAAAGAAAGATGTATTAGAGGTTTTAATATACCAAAAATCACAGTACTTTCCCTTTCTAGAACCTTCAGCCAAAGCACTCACTTTACACACATTTTAGTATGCTATAGTTTGCTTTTACGGTACTAGAGAAATTAATTTGAATTAAAAAAGCAATCATGAAAAGGCACAAAATAATGCAACTGGTAAATGTCACTGATTCTTTGGAAAAGATCATTTTGTACACGTGTCTATTGTGACTGCTTCAAAAAGTTAGATGTTATTTTATAAACTAAACACTATGCAAAATGACTCACTGAAAAACAACAGCATTGGCGTACATTATTCTTCCTATGCAAATCGTCTCTAAGAGCAGGAGAAAAGTTATGAAACCTATGCAGGTCTTTTCGCTGAAGCAGTGCCAGCTTTTACAGTTTTAAATACCAGGTGTACAATACATTCATAAAAGCCAGAGTGCTGCAATATTTCATTACCATCCTCCCACTCAGGGTCCCAGGAGTAACTTTAGCTAACATAAACCAAAGACTGATCTAAATGTGCTGGGTTGCTAAAACACAACATCACACTTTAATCCAGGTCACATGTTTTTAGAGGTAAACTAAAATGAAGGAAAATTCACTTAATGAACTCCAGCCTGCCTTCTTTTGGATCTACCTATACTACAGGACATGGCTGCTTTTACATTGTACTATAATGTAAATGAAAAAATACATTTATATTTACGTTTGCATGGGAATTGCTGATTTTATACCAAATTTGTACCCAAATCGGCAAGTATAAGATGCTAATGCAAAACACATTCGGGAAACACACTGTTCAAGTAAGCACTTTAACATTAAAAGATTCAATATTTTAACACTATTTTAGGAGTTCTCTGTGAGCTGTATTAAAACACTAGCATTTAAATGGATAACCCTTGTATAAAGCCAAGGTAGACAACTACTGTCTTTCATAACCAGGAATTAATACATACCCTTTTTGTTTCACTATTAAGACATACATCAGTCATCTACTGGCACTTAAGCTTGATTTAATAAATTGATAATAATAAAAATGTCTCTGAAATAAAGCATTTACTTACAAATGATATACACACACAAAAAGTTGTTCAGCCAAATACAAGAAGGAAAATGTGCTCTTTGTGCGGACATGCCCAACTGATGCTTCGGATTTACCTGCATGAAGAAGCCAGTCACCAATGCCCGTCGTATGTTGATATAGTAATCTCGACTTGTGAATTCTGTGCTTCTGCGAGGCAGGTTGAATCTGTCCATTATTCTGGACAGCTGCTGACGTACATTGTCAGCCGACATCAGTGATCTGTAGTTTATGAAGTTGTCGTAACACCACTGAACAGACTCATGATCTGAAAAGGGGAAAAACGGATGCAATAAAAGAAAAGAAAAATTAAGACGGGACGCCAAAACGGCAATATTTGCAGCTCACAGTTTTCAAGTCCATACTACAAAGCCACGTGAAAATCACAGAGTAACTTACAGGAAAACTTCGATATTCTAAAGTTCAGTATTTGTGATTCCGCCAATTGACGCAAAATTATAATGACTTTTTCCACATTCGGGAACCAAGGTCACATATTTGGGGGCTCTGCAGTAGGAACCGGGCAGCGAATTCTGCAGCATTTTCATCTCAGTTCTATTTCACCCAATATGCATTGGTCTCTGTAGTGAAGACGTATCTTATTAGGTTTATTTATTAGTGCATCAAGGGTTATACTTTATGCTTGAGTTATTCTATTTCTGTCAGGAAAGCGTTAGATGTGCATTGTGTGCAGACATATAACCTGAGAAGTGTCTGTAACTCAAAGTCGTGTTGCAAAATAAAAGAAAAAATAACTCCGGTCCCCCAAGTTATCACAGTTAAGTCTCGGGTCTCTTGCGTCTCACAGAAAAGGATATGATAGAAATACGAGATTTAGATAAATCGCAAGAGCAGGAATGAGTTGGTTAAGAGGGAAGGGAACAAGTAAAAAGGTTACTTGTCAGATATTAACAATGTAATAAATGAGAATTTTATAGGGGGAAAACATTAATTCAAGTTTCCAGAACTCATATTCTTTAAAAATACCTGCTACCATTTATTACTAACACTTTCTGAAATAGTTAATTGTAAAAAATATAACTATGGCAATTTTTGTTTTGCAGGCCGCAGAACCACACTCTATGTTCCGCATAATGCATAAAGTTCCGTATTAGCAAATTCACCATTCTTGGAATCCTACCTACCTACCCCCCACAAATAACCAGGCTTTGCTGTATAGAAATGACAGCACTTATGTAATACTCAGTAGAACCCAAAGTTCACTATCTTTCATCTCCCATCCGTATTATGAAAAGCCATTCAAAATGGAGTTTTCTTCACCTAGACAACGTTTTCTACTTTTGAAATCATGCTAAGCCAAACTGATACTTTCATTCTGTCAATTCTAAACAGATTATGGAAATAAAAAAACTGTAGGAAGCTTCAGCTGTGAAGACCAGTAAAACACTGCTTAAACAGCTCACTTCTCATCTTCTGATAGGAAGCCCATCACCGTGCCTGATAAAATGTATTCAAACCCACCTTCATCAAGCAACAACACCCTTGCATACCTAGTAGAATCCATCTCTGAGAAGGGACTAGAGACTATATATAATGTGGAATTACGACAGAAGTCATCATTATTCTGCCCTACAACATGTCCCGCTGTTACAGTAGTAACATTTGTAAACTACTGAAGTTTCTCATTTTAAGACTGAAAGGGGAAAGCAGTACACAGGTGAAGAGCTGTATAAAAAAATGCTGACTTACTTTGTTTGAAAGCATGGTAGACGTTCAGTAGTGTCAAATGATCTCCATCTATGTGCGCAAACCTCATCTTGGCCTCATCAGCAGCTTTCTTAGCCTCCGTCGGACGAACAAAACACTGTGGGACTAAACAAGGTTGGTATGGGCCCAACACAGACGCCCATATCGATGAGTCACGCAATCACAGACAGAGGAACAAGGCCTAGCTAGATCAGTTCACAGAGCTTAGGGCAGGGCAGGATGGGGCTTTCTCATGGTCTCCAACTGCATGTTGAACTGCCTACTACCTTGGTCTCAACACCTAACCACATCTGGAAGACAAGAGTGTTTACAAAACTATATAATACAAAGCTTATTTGACTACAGCTTATCTGCTCGGGGCAATTTAAAGTTCCATTTCAACATTTCACTAGCACTACAGATGAAAGACGAAAATACAAAGACAATCGGAGAAAAGGCTGAGCAGACAAGTATGAGAGCAGCGTTTCATACTGAAAAGAAAAAACATTCACAGCAAACCCTTCAAAAAAAACGTTTCCAAACACTTTATGAAAGGCACTATGTGAATGAAACCATCTTAAGTTAAAGACATTCCCATAGCTTAAAAAATCAGTAACACAGCATTAATGTATATGCATACCGAAAATACTGCATGAAATGGAAAGAGACATTTCTGCCCTGCCCAGCTGCTCTGGGCCTGAACTTTCTGAATAATTTTCCTAAATAATTGAAGGACTGCATGTGTAACACAAGGGTAACAAAAGTGAGCTGATGTTCATGAACACTACAGCTTTTGCTGCCTAGGTTTTTTTTCCCTCTCCATTCAATCATGAACCTAACAGGCAAGCCCAATGTTTATTGAAAACCGTGTTCAGCAGCTGTGATGCCATGGTTTCTTTACACTGCTGTCTTGGTAATGAACTCTGTAGAAATCAGCCTTCCTACATACTTGATTATTAATGTAGCCAGCATAGAAACAGCTAGTTAATTTTTGCTCTTTCCTTCAAAGGCATCTGTTTTCATCTCAATGAGCAGCATTCTGTTTTGGCAGCCTAAAGTGCAATTACTGCAGCAGCAAACTCTAGCTGTGAGGACTATGAACTCATTAATTTAGCGTAGGCATGCATTTTTTCCCCCTTGACAAATATTACCTGACACCACCAGTTCTTTCCTCCACACATCACTATCTAGAAAAACCTAAAATGCTTGGTATAAGCTTCAAGACACATCCAACCGCTAAATCCAAACAAAAAAGAGAAATCGGCTTTAGAAGAACTGAAGATTTTTGTCCGCGGAACTGTGGTTGAGCAAGAAAAATTCAATGCTTGCTAGGTCATTTTGTTTCCTTAACTTGTCCCGGGCATTACCTGACAGCATTGCTGTAATAGAGAGGATCTCATTGGAACAATTAAATTCACAACTCGCAATGACCATCTTGGCCAGCTGTGGATCCAGAGGAAATTCTGCCATCATTGATCCCAACTCTGTCAGATCACCATCATCATTCAAGGCGGCTAGATAATTCAAGAGTTCCAAGGCTCTCATCAAAGTTTCGGGTGCTGGAAAAAACAAAATGTCACAATATTACTCATGCCAACCAGAGCAAGCAGAACTGCAACACAATACTAACTTACTAAGGAGGCTCATTTTTCATTCAACGGTTGAATGGTCCAAAACACAACCATACAACACTAATTCAATTATAGAGATTTTTTTCATCTAATGAATTCAACCAATTACGCGGTTTGGTTAAAAGATTTTCCTAGATGCAATTATTGACCTTTGGCTTTGTAAAACTGAAGTCTGGAGATCAATTGTGTGTTAAATGCAAATTACCAGCTTTGATTTCTGATTACGGTAGAGACGTATGAATACAATCCCAAAAGAGGATCTTGTTTGAACCATAAGCATACTGATCTTCTACATTGAAACTGCTTCTGTAATGAAGTGAACAAAATTGTTCAAAATACCTCTACTATATGCATAAACACCTTTCAAAAACTGAGTAACAAAATTAACACTGTTCTAAAACATTGGAATTAAAACCAATGAGGTTCAAACCACAGATGGAAATTACAGATTCAAAATAATTTTCACAGAAAACAAATAGAATAAAACAAACTGCACATTTTGGAAAAATTAAGTATAGATTATTGATAATGATTAAAGGTTTTTGGGTCATTAATTCACAAATGACAGTGATATAATCAAGTTACTTTGGCTGCAGCATTAGCACAGTCACTTTAGTGAGGTGTGATGGGGCATAGGTGATGATTTAAACATACTGAATGTGAATCCTGGTGCAAATCAAGAAGGAAAAAACAGAAAAGAACTACACTGACCAATTTATGCCGTGTTGGATTAGGTCAGAGTACCATCAAGAAAAATTTGGATGGACAGAAATCCTGGCAAGATCTGAAATTTCTGTAAGCAAAGTTCTGGCCGCAGTCCATGATAATGGTGAAAATATAAAAGTAGCTGTGAAAAAGCTTCAGAGCAGGCAGAGAATAACTTGATTCCTCTGTGACAGCCATACCCTCCAACTGGCAATCAACAAAGTTGAAGATGTGCACCAAAGAACCCCAAAATCAGCAAAGCCATGGAATCAGTGATATCTATCATTTTAAAGAATGAACTTGCAAGCAACAGTGAAAATGAAGCAATGTGACTGTTCCAAGACTAAAAAAAGACCACTGGGATATCCGAGTCAAAGCTATTTAAAATAATACATGAATGAAACGGGTTCCTTTCTAGTCATCTCTGTTCAACACTAAAAAGATTTTTATTTAAGTAAGCAATACAGTGCCTTGCTAAAATATTCAGACCTTTCCCTTTGGAATTGCTTTAGGTAAAATGATAAAACAGACATTCCCGCAAACGTAGTTTGTTCAATGAAATCTGTTCATAAGCTTAAAATTTGTAAATTAAAAATTTAAACACCACTGTGTATTTAAATAAAAGCCTCTTATTTGTTCCCAAATTCAAAAAAAAATCCCTATACAAATACATTTTCCCCATAAAATAAGTATAGTACCGTCATTAAATTAAGAATATAACTTTTTTGATAATTACCTATTAAACTCTAACAGAGAATGTTTGAATTAGTTTACATTGTGATGTATACTAATAACCACATTATACAGTATAAGTACCAGAATTTTATCTGTGAAATCTTAATTAACAAAATCTAAGTTTTGAGTCAAGGTTTTCCGTTATTGCATTTCTACCCTTTGTAATTGAAGCACCCTATATCCACCAACACGTATTTCAGCCATTTTTTATCGTCTTTCTGCAACGATGGTATGAATTGTGGATGCAGCCAATTTCATTGCTGTGCAAATGCGTTTCGATCACTGGCCGTCTTCAATTCTTTTAATCATTTCCAATTTTGTCATCAGCAATATTGCTTTTCTTGCTTTCTTTGATTTTGATACACCACCTAAAGACACCGTTTCGCCTTTTTGGGCCCATGAATATCAGACATAGCAAAGATATTTTAAGATTAATATCATGCATGTGATCAAGAGAGATGGGAGCGCTTTGACACTGAAAGATGCTGCCTTGAATCCAGTCTCTCATGCGTTCCGCATTTCTCCACAAATTCTGTACTTTTTAGAGAATTCTTGCGAACGAAGGGGATTCTACATTGTGGCAAAAATGGCTGTATATAGAAAAATGGGTATAAATTCACAAGCTTTGTAATAGTGAAAATATGTAATGATTACTTGGAAACTGAGGAGTAGGTATATTGTATACACATTTTAAGGAAAACTATTTTATTCAAAGCCTGAAATTTCTGAATAAACCTGGAAAACTGAATATGTCTCAGAATAAGATACGTTTCAGTAATTGTCAGCAAAATAAAGCGTAAACTGTAGTGTTAATTGCTAAGTATTCAATCCTGTGAACTCAATATCTGATAGAAGTACCTCTGGCAGCAACTACAACTGCAAGACCTTTTGGTTAAGTCTCTAAATTTTGCAGAGGCTTGGTGCACTTTCTCAGTAAATTAGTTCAGGCACTCTTCAGGTTGTTAGGGGATTGCTTGCGGAGAGCAGTTTTCAAGTCTTTCCACAGAATCTGTATAGGATTCAAGACCTCTCAAGGAGATTTACTCTCTTATTCTTAAGCCACTCCAGTGAATTCTTAAAGGTGAATTTTCACCCTAGTTTTAAGTTTTTAGCAGACTGAAACAGATGTACTTACTTTTATTTCATTTTGCTCCGTCCATACAAAATGAGGTTTATCAGGTAGTTCGCACCATTAAATGAGATTTAATGGAATTCAAGTGTTGGAGTACTTAAGCTATCATGACACTTCCATATCATTACATTTCTTTCATATGAATTCTTTCTATTTTGCTGAACACATGGCACAAACTGTGTATATGACGAACATTAATTACTACTTCAAAGTACCAGGACTGCAAGCTTTAAAGCAACAAAATATGAAAACTGTGCAAAGGTTTGAATACGTTTGCAAGGCACCTCATATCGGGTCTCTCTTCTCTGGAGTGATTCCAGGCCAAAAAAATACATTTTTTGTAATGTGGTAACAGTACACAAGTCCTTTGTGCACTTTTATGCTTTCAAAAATAAGTTGAATAATAGAAACTGCTTTGAGATTTGAAATTGCAAGCAAAATAAAGACAGTGACATCCAAGTACATTACTTATTTTTAGTTACTGCTGTTCAGTTCATTCTGTGCTATTTTACATCTTGACAGCTGACTAAAATAAAGTGAAAAGCATTTTAATACTTTCACTAGAACTGTACAGAGAAAATGCTGGTGCACATGAATTATGTAGCAGAAACACTGAAAAGACATTGGTCTGAAGTGAAATAGTATAGTCTTTTATTTTATTTCAGTAGTCAATAACAGAGCTTGCTAAAATTAAAGGCGATTATTTTAAGACTACACCATTTCCGTAGTGAAGTCGCTTAAAAATCATTTTCCTTTTAAAACATTTCCAGCTCCAATTTCTCAAATCCAGGCTTCTTCAAGTACTCCCATTTTTAATGGTTCATTTCTCATATCAAAGGTTAGTTCTCAGTTACATCTTCTATAGTGGATGGCTGCCTGTCCAGTTTCATTTATTTATTTTTAACAATAGTCCTATTACATAAAAATTGAGTCATGAATTTAAAGGTGGTTAAATTTTAATTGACTAAAACAAGCACTTTACAGAAAACAACAATTGTTATGCATGTATTAGTCAAGGAATCACCCGCAACTATAAATCAGAGTTGTAGTCGAAAAAAGTTCAATCTAAAAACTAGAAACTCAGTTTAGAGAAATGGGGGGACTGATACCATGGGAATTAGGAAGCACAGGTTCCCTGAAATGTCTATACTTGTTTTTAAAGTACCAATCTGAATTTGGAATAGTTCCAAGCTCAGTCTCAATCTGACTTATTATGCAGATGTTTTGATGTGCTGCGGAATGAGGAAACTGGATACAACTTTAATGGCACAAAAAAACACAGAACAAGAAATTAATCCAAAACATGAGAAGAAACCCAAAATTGAAAATCATCAAACAGCCAAAAAGCCACTCTGTTAGCAAACCTTACTAAAATGTTGATATTACTGAACCCAAAAAGTGAAAGTGGCTAGGTAACGGAACATTTTCAAATTCTTTGAAAGTATTTTGTTATATTTAGAAAACGCTCTTTAAAACTACGATCATATAGTAGTTAAATTGCAATCCCAAAAATTCAACAAATTAACAGATTTCTCTACCTTGGCGAAGCTTGTAAAAACCTGTGAAAGCTACAACCAAAAAGTTAAGATTGTGAATAAAAAAGCAACTAAACTACTAATGTAGAGAGGAGTGATCAACGTGAAGGTTAATGACCCCCCAATGAAGAATTAGAAGACACTGCTCTATATGAACACCACATGAACACACAGTCACCAAGTCTCTTGACACTGTGCAACGCAGCACAACTAAAATGAAAGACGGTGCTAACACATTGTTTAAACCATTGGTTTAAGCCATTACACCTGCCTGGTACGAAAAGAATGAAGAGAAAAGACCCCCCTTGCTAAATCTAAACAGCAAAAACAAACAATTAGCAATTAAAAAGTCAGGAAAAATAGTGGGATATATAATCAAAAGCAAGAAATTTAAAAGAGTAAGTGCTCATTTAGAATATTGTGTATACTTTTGGTCACACTACAAAAAAAGATTGGTTGGGAAGCTTCTCTTGACTGATTCCGTACCAGCAATTTGTTCAAGCCAATACCCTGACATTATTAAAGAAACACCTGGATCCTCGGATCAAATACTAGTAACTACCAAAACGCCTCTGATTTCTGTTCTTTATGTGCTTAACCCATGCACTGAGGAAGATGATGGTGTACCCACTATGAGAAACTAAGAAACACACCTTCTGCAACAAGAAACTTCAGGAATGTTCAACTTCAAAAAAGTATTTAAAATGCATCTCAGTTTTACAAAAAACAACCTTCTTACCTGGTGGGTCCATGAAGTCAAAATGAACCAAGTCATCAATCCCAAGTTTCTTTAGTTGTAGCACAACAGAGCCCAAGTTAGACCTTAAAATTTCAGGGTATGTGTTATCCTGTCACAGGAGAGAAATAAAATTAAGTTCTACTAATCTTTTTTATAATCACTTTAAGAGCTGTTTGGGTGACCATTTCTTTTTCCACTAGACATGAAAAAGATCTACCATTTCCTTTCATAATCAGATCTTGTGCATTCTTCTATCACTGACCATGTGCACTTAGGCCACCTATTCTCGAGCTGGACAGTTTTAAGAAATAATGTATTATTAAATACTATAACTATATAGAAAAGGGTGTTTACTGTACTTAGGACCTGAATACCAAGGATAACATTTATGAGCAGCATGATTAATAAGAAAAAAGGGTGATGTTCTGCAGATGACAACAAAGCATTTTACAACAAGTTGTATACATTCTGTCTACAGTATAGGGCAATACTGCCCTGCTTGCCCTTTCAAAGTAAACATGTTGGGTGGCATGAAGTTGTGAAGAGTTTGTCCACATGGTAAGTAATAATTCTGACAGAGTACAGAGTAGTGAACCACACCTCTGCTTTATTAAGAATGTTAAGTTTGCGGACCTGTGTGCTTTAGTTTGACAAATATCATATCTCACATGGCACCAATTATTCTCCCCTACTGCCCCAGGTATGCCTTGCTGCGGACACTAAGGGGGTATTCATACTGATTGAGGTGCCTGCAGCAAGGATCGTATCTTCACACTGAAGGCAGAGGGAATACTGAAGCAAATGTGCCTCTCTGCAGTTGTGGTGTAATTGTTACATGTCTAAAGTAGAAAGACAGATCTTAGCAGTCAAACGTTCAAGTACAGAATACAGAACAATCCAACAAAAAATGTTACTGCCACCAGAAACAGTAGATATATCCTCAACAAAAAACATTAAAATGATTAAATTGTGTTTTAATTTTTTAGATCTTAAAACACAAACAGGGATGATGGTCAGTGAGTTTCCTCAACTTCTATTTTTATCGGTTATTGTGACACACAGAAAGTTGGCTCTGAAAAAGGCTAATTTCTGTGCTGCCTGAACAGGACGTCAATGTGAGAATTCAGGTGGACTATACTGGGCCACAAAAACAAAATTACCTGCGATTCATCTGTTTGAATGAGCCTATTTTCCTGTATTATTGACTATAGCAATTCCCAATAAAAAAGGAACCTGCGGCGTTTTACCTTTGAAATGATTACAAACAGAGTAAATGCTTAAAGGATTAAACATGTAGGCAAACACACTGCTTTTTTTAGTATATAGTTTTGACTATTTCTATGGAATTAATTGAATCTGTAGCACTTCAGTTGCAGTTCAGATATGTTAATCAGGCCTTGAGCAAGAGCAAATGTGTTCTAAGAAGAACAATAATGATATCATTTTCTGTTAAAGACAACATTTAATCACCATAAAACTGAGCAACTTAAGAATTCGTGCTCAAGCTGTAATGCAAAGGACTTTCCTGGGTTTCAAATGTATCTTTCATTGCCAGCGGCTGGTGGAAGTATGGGCTAAGAGAACACGAGGTGTTTGTGTTAACTGTCCCTAAGCAGTTTGATCAATTCCATTAGTAATAAAGAATATGGAAACAACTCTGAATGGTATTCACCTGCATCTCAGTCTTGTAGGCTTTCTCGGTGTACAAGCGGAAACACTTCCCTGGGCGCGTCCTGCCAGCACGGCCAGCTCTCTGCTGGGCAGATGCTTTGCTGATCGCCGTCACCAGCAAGGACTCCACTCTGATCCGAGGATTGTATACCTAACCAGACACAGGACACAATCAATGAGATTTACACTCGTGCAAATGAGGGTTTTTTTTTTGTAACCAGTTTAAAAACAAATAGAAGAGGATAATTCTGTGTATCAGATCCTCTCAAATTATTTTCAAATAAAACAGGAGTACCTTATGTACTGCTTCTGGCTTTGTCAAATGTAAAAGGTTGTACTTAGGATTTAAAAAAAAAACCATACATGTTGTAGAGATGATATGAGAAAGGCCACTTACCTTTTGCTTAGCAAATCCAGGATCAATTACAAACACAACACCATCAATTGTCAGGGAAGTTTCAGCAATATTTGTTGACACTACAACCTGTGAAGCAAACAGCAACAGAAGCAATGGTATGAAGAGCAAACAACCATAATGCTTGGCAATTAAGGGTTTAATACCTTTTTAATAAGTTGACACCTTTATACGCATTTTTTTGTTTTTACTTACTGCATCCAATGTAGGGTCTCTCAGTAGCTGGAGCCTATCCCAGCAAGCAACACCAGTCCAGGCACACAGACGCGCACACTCACACTGGAGACAGTGTTCCCAAAAGACAATTAACCTAACAGTATGTCCATGTACTGTGGGAGGAAACCCACACCAACACCGGGAGAACATACAAACTCCACACAGATAGCTCCCTAGATCTGGAATTGAACCCCACTGCACCACTGTGTCATCCACCAGGTTAACACCTCAATAAAAAAACACGCAGTTTTCTCTGTGTGGTGCTCTCTGCAAAAACAACCACTGAGAAATTTGGAGTTCCTAGAAAGGCTTTCCTTCTTGCACAAATAGCAAAACAACCCTGACACAAAATGTGTTCATTCAGAAAAATCTATGATGGGAATATGAGGTTTTAAAGAACCAAATTACATCTTGTTCAATGGACAACAAAATTAAGAAGTACTATTCAGCAAGTTAAATTCAACCTAAATCACGTGTTAAATAAAATACAAAGGGACTATTTAAAACAAATATTTTAATGGTATGGAAAGCCAAAACCATAAAATTCAAATCCCCCCCAATGCTTTACAACACTTCTTAGTTTAAATATTTCAATAAATTCTAAAAAAATTCCATAAAATAACTGCCTGCACTAATAATCATACAAATACAACTATGAACACAAAACAACAACTCAAGCATATTAAAGATGGTATCAGTAAGAGATTTAAAATACTAATGTTAAAAAGATCAATGCTGATGCAATTCAATAATGTTAATTATGCAGCCTAATAGATGGCTGGTAGAAGCCTATGGCTGTCCTAAATGTTGGCATTTTCAGTCAGCAAGCAAATGCTCATCTGTACCCATTGTTTAAAGCAATCATACTATTCACACAAATACTGCTATTTTAATACTCCTCTACTACAATGTCGTACTAATATCCGCAATCTGTACAGTGCGTATTACAGACTTGCATTATCAATATAAAAAAACATTTTTCTCATTTTATTCAGAACAGAAGAGTTTTTTTCAGTTATGTATTCTGAAAGAAGGAGACTTTCTGAATACATAAATGAAAAAAAACAGGGACACAGTATTCCAGAATTAAATTACAGAGTACTAAAACTTAAACTGCTTCATATTTGGAACAAATACAATTGCAGTGATGTATTTACACTACTGAATGTGTGCAGGTATACTGATGTAAAAATGACTTGCAGGGACAAATATAATAACATTTGCCTTACTTTTCAAGTGTTACAAATTTAAAATTTCAACATCTGATAATTACAATTATCCAAATCTGTGATGCAGTTTACCTAAAAATTGGCTCATATTCACAGCTGTGCATCTGTCAAAGGAGGAATTATCTGACTTACAGTAAAGGAATGTCCAAAACTATTAACTTTTTCTGCTACAGTTTCATGGTTTAGAGAACAACTCATTAACCACAGTGATAAAAATTGGGTTTAGTAAAGCAAAGGCCTCTTCTCTCCCAGTTCTGCACTATAGCTGAACAAACTATGATGGTAGCAGCAAGAAATGGAACAGGACCCCTCCACACACTGAACAAAAAAACATCTTCTGGATTTTACAGACATAAGCAAGCTCTAACAACTGTGCTTCTGAATCCCTGATCATCTTCTATTACAACTATCCCCTATAGCAAGTCTCAGTATGAGAAATGACAGCTGAATCTTCACACAGAAATCAAATGAGTCACATCACCCTATGGGTTTTTCTGTCAGCATTTAAACAAATGGGAAAGCGAATTCTGCTTTTGCTGCATGCAAGTCAGGCTAACAGTGGATTCCATTACAGAAAATACAGCCGTGCTGCCTCAGACCATAAACATTTGTGGCTTGCCTCTGCATTTAATGCACTGCACGAGGGACATACAGGAACTGCTCTGCTATCATTTAAACTTTAACACCATTTGCAGATCTAAAAATTAATTGACCCACAAGTCACAAAAATTAGAGATTAATGAACTACTTGAACTTTTAATTGAACTGTTCTATCTCCCTTCATCAAGGTAAAGCCTACAGAGGATTAAAGTTGAAACTAGGTATGCTTTAAAAAACTCCTAACACTTGTTAAAAGCTTAAAAGCTTAAGAGAAAATCTAATCTTTCCATCTGTAAACGGTAAGGTTGAAAAGGCGCTAACTTGCATGTAATACTTTCAAGCACTCATTGTAACTAACCAAACCCACGGTCAGCACAAAGTACATACATATGACATCTTCAGCTTTGTCTGACCTTCACAATCTTGTCCTGCTTCATAAAGCTCATTTACAGCTAATGATACACAAGAGTCTAAGGCATTGGCATCTAAGTGACTTCATCAATTAATCAAGTGAAGTATCAAGAGCATTCATACATACTTAATACTGCCACAATGGTCCTGCACATTTTAAAGACTGGGGGTTGGCTTCATATTTGCCCCTAGCATTTCCAAGGTTAGCCAATCTGATACATACAAGGACTTTTTTAAAAAGGCTCCATAGGGAGTATTTAGCCAGAAATCCTGCATAGAATAATGTACAATTTATCTGTTCAATGATAGTATTAATAGTATTTTGAAATTTCTGCCTCTGCACTATACTGTTATCCTTTCGCTCAGCTGTAGTCACTACACTATTGGTACCAGTGCATAAGCAACAACTATCTTGATATCAAACAGATCATGAACTTAATTTCTATCAGCCTCTTCTATCAAGTCTGCCCTCATGATTCCTTACTATAATACATTTTGCAAACCAGCATCAACAGAGAGAGGAAACGGGCAACTACCATAAAATAGACAAAACCCACAAGTCACATTTGAGGAGATTTGCATTACAAATTGTCAAAGCAACACAGAAGGGAACTGGTCCCAAATCATGAATGGAAGTTCACGAACAGAAACCGAAAGCCCCAATTAACATCATATCACCAAGCAAGCTTGCTCTAAACCAAGACTTGGAAAAAGCCAACCAAGACTTGGAAGACTCTGATTCGCAGTTCTCAGGCTACCACTATCATTTCAGGTAGTGAAATTCAGATGCTGGTCACAACAAGTAGAATTAGTGCCACCAAAAACACAAAAAGAATTGACAAACGACAGAAAACTGTGTCCCTGAGGTGGCGAACATCCAAATAGGAGACAAGCTCCTAGCAAAAGCAGGTGAAGATTTTTTTATTAAAAAAATGTCTGAAGGCTTTGATATAGTGAAATGTCTTCCAAGTACTGTCAAAGAGCTCAAAGACGAGCCTTAATCTATTCCCTCTGATACTGCATATATATAATTAGTACAACACTTGTGTTCTTCAATTATAATAGTCATTCTATTAATTTAATATAATGTTCACTTGAAGTAATAAAAATTCAATGCAAATGTAATATAAAACTATACTAGGTAAAATAAAGCACTGTTTTTTTGAAGAACTGGATCACATGACTCCTCATCAAATGGTATAGCAGACTGAAAAGCAAGCCACAGAGATGTAGATCCTGGATATTGATTAAAAAAGTTATGCATCAACAGCAATACGTAGGGTCCTACAAATACAGTTCACAACACCTACTCATCCATTTAAAAATGGATTGCCTATTAGCTTTGTTTTTATACTCTCCCTAAATGGAATTGCCAATTAATTACCTTAACCTGCCAAGAGGGATGAGGATCGATAATGTCATCTGACAAGTCACTTGCCTTTTCTCGTGTGCTCTCCTTGTGCCTTAGAGGAGAGTTAGCGCTGATTGGTGAAGCAGTTCATCGGACAATGACACAAGCTCAATGGCAATCAGTACAACCAATTGAATAAAAGTTACTAAAATGCTTAACCTTGCAAAAGCCACAGCACGTTTTGTATTCCTTATGTTAACAGTGAGGCTTCATATATTTTCACTATGAGGAGCACAAATTTCAATTTTTTATCAATTTAAGAAACTCAAGCATGTGTTAGTCTCTGGTACAGCACAAGACTTAGGATTAAGTTAACTTAGGATTTCTGTGCATCTTTTAATCAAGGCTAAAAAGACTGCCTCTGTCTACCTCAGTTATAAAAATGAATCCGTTAGATGGCCTTGTTCTGACACTTATGGGCAAGAATTTTCAGATATTTACCTTCAGCCTTTTCCCACCTACAAACCCCTTACCTGTATCCCTGACATATACGTTCTCAACCTGGCATTTTAACAAGGCAATTGAAGCCCATCTTAATGCATACTAAATTGCTAAGGATTACAGGAAGCCGAAAAATAAACATCCAGTATATTCAGACACCTCTGGATTCAACAGGAAAGAAACGCAGCTGCCATTTCAGACAGTAATTAGACATAAGTCATCGGGTCTTCAGATAGTAAAAACATGCTAATTACATAAAGAATCTCAAGGTGGCATCTGGTGTATCTATGTTATTAAACTCCCTGTATCCATGTCTGGCTTTTATGTCAACATTCCTTTTAACACAAGGTGCATACTAAGATAATTTGTCTTCTGCTTTCAGTAATCAAGCTGTGGAAAAGCCTGAGCTTTTATAAATACAAAGCAGACAGAGAGCATAAAGTCACAGGAGAAAAAAAATGGCAGAATGAAATGCCTAGTAAATTGCAATATAAGTTCTTAACTTCAACTCAAGTGAGCCTTCATTTGATGAGCAGGACTCAATTTGGGATTCGCTAGGCTGATGAGGTAAACTGTCAGTCATCACTAAGCAGAACAAATTTCAGGTGCCATTGAAAGACTTCGGATTGTAAGGTGTCCAAAGCAGCGCCGGAGTTCAGAAGGAAAGAAAACACTCAAAGCTGTTAACATCTTTTCAAAATCAATTCCTTGCTTTCATATGCCAAGGAACATGGATTTTATCAAAGTACAATCACAGCTCCAAGTTTCTTTGTTCCTATGTGTCATACGCACGTTACTAGTAGCATTTGAGGAAGGATAGGTAATTTGCTGGACAGCCATTATAACGTTAGGACAAAGGAAAATTTAGGGACAGTTCCCAAAAAGCCGGACCACATGAAAAAGCAGCTGTCAAACACCGTGAAAGCTATTGACAAAACATGTTTACAATCAGTAGCCGATTCCTACTTAGGAACATCAAGAAAACCATCCAGGTAGTCTTTGCTGCTCTCTCTTCAACTCGGATCCAACTCTATACTCTTATATAGGTGCTTTTAACTGCTTTGACCTCTCCCCCTGGAATGCCTTGACAGCAATATAAATAAAATGTAAATATTCCATCATAATTCTTCTCACACGACATCAACACAATAAAAATAACATTCCACACTGAATACAAAAAAACTAAGCCATTCCTTTAATGAATATAGGTGGATTTTCCATTAAACATTACTCTTATAATGGTCTACTCCTGATACAATGACCACACATGTGCCCCTGTGAGACAGCCACTGATTAGACAGACTTAGATGCTTTGCCTCACTTTTGGGTCCTATTCCCAAGATGGAGGAGGCATTTTGTACAGGTGCATGAAAGAATAAGTTCAATAAAATGGAAATATTGAAATTGTCCTTCTGGTGTTTCACTTGGTTTTTAACAAACAAAGGCTGCTCAATATTAAGATTATGTGTCATGGTTTGTGAATGACTTGGCTTTACCTTGTGTGAATAACCTCAAAGTCCACAAAGTTTATGTACTGCTTTGGAAGATTTATGTTAATGATTGCTTTTTAACTTTGTTTAGAAAGTGACATTTACCAATATGCACGCATGGAAATCCTGCTGACTGGGGTCTACACTGTTTATGGGGTTTCCAGTCACATTACACCAAACCAGATCAGGTCTAATACACCATTTTCAAAAAAAGAAATACAGAGTTGTACAGTTCTTAATAGAGTACGTAAGATTACTTTTGTTTGGAACAACCATCACAGTTGTCACAGTATCATTTAATTAAAGCTGACATCCTCCTCAATATCAAATCTGTAAGAAAAACCTCATAAAACCACCCACTTTTAACCTACAATTCAACTTTGATTAAATTGATCGTTGCCAAAAACAACGAAATTGGCAAGCCTTGGGAAAAAAAAGAGTTACAACTAGCTGCACAACCACAAAAATGCTGATTTCTACAACACATGACAATGAATTTTAAGCTCTTTCATTGTGTTAAGATAACAGATTTTCGTCTCGGGTCAGTTTAAAAATAGCAATAACGATCTGAGAAATCAGGAGGGACATGCATACATAAAAAGCATGCAGCTACAATGCCTTCCTTAGCTTTTAAGTGAATGACTAATACCCAAGTAACAATTTGGGAAACAGTTCAACACAGCTGACAAAAACAGCATATGCTGTGAGTCAGTCCTGCACCAAAGCCGAGGAAACTGTTTTTCTTATGCGACCAGACATGTTGGAAGGCACCGGCCTGATAAGTAATTGAATGCAGTACATACCTTCCTTCCTATTGCTCCGCTTGGCTTTTTTGGAGGCGGAGGTTCAAAGATTCGTTGCTGCTGTTGTGGTGGTAGGGTGGAATACAGTGGAATGATTTTAATGTCCCCAACTTCGGGTCCCAAGTCATCTATTTCTCGTTTTATCCTTTTACAAGCTTCATCAATTTCCTGAAAAATGATTCATACAATTAATGTTAGCAAAAGGCAGCTGTCAAGCTGCAGTCAGCATGAAGAGCTAGGCTGGCAATATGCTCTGCATCACCTACAGAAACAATACACATTGGTGAAGTGAATGCACCGCGGGAGGTTTGGGATGCTTTATACATTTTCTGAGCAACTACCTAATCTTGACAGGGGAACCAAAGACGAACTACGTATCACCCCAAGCGAATTTTCTGGTCAAGAACATCAGTGGTATTTTAAGAGAAAAATAAGCTGGTCATTTCACACAAAAAAATGACCAACGCCTGCTGAAATGTTTTCCACGGAACTTCGAGGCTTGAAATGTAGAAATCAATGGAATACGTATTTCTGTAGCTTTACCACTGTGACTCCGTATCTTACTGGAATCTCAGAAAGAAGATAAGACATGCCAGGCCTGGAGAGTACTTTGTGATATTAGTGGACAAGTAAATGGAATAGGCCCTCACCAAGCCCAGTAATAATGAGAACGCTGCACTGTAAGAAGCACCATCTATCAGGTGATATGTTCAAAAAGGGGCCTAAGATCCAACTGCACTTTCAATTTAGTATCATTATTCTCTTGAAAAATCAGGTCAGCTATATCCCCCCTCCTGACATTTAATTGGCTAAAGAACTACCTGCTTTCAGCTGTTGCAAAATGGCTGCCGCACCAATACCTGAAAGCTGAACTTTTATTACTAGAGTAATCCACATTGTTAGATTAATTATTAAGTGTCTATAAAACCTAAGGCTTCTAACTCTTATCACCACTTAGGGCATGACGTCTTTTCTTAAAATTTTGCCAAGCAAATTCTGCTTTAACAGACAACTATTACAAAGTAATAAAACAAAACAAAAAAGGTAAGCAGGCCATCTTTAAGTTTCCTATAGCTCTTTCTCCAAGATGAAACTCAAAAAACTTCAGCCTCAAGCAAGGTCAGGTTATTTGTCTTTATACGGTGTTACATCGATCCCAATTAACGCGTTTATGAAACTCAGAAGTGAACACAAGGCATCAAAGGTCACTTGCCCAAAGATGCTTTAGCATCATTCCCCCACATGAAAGCACCAGGCGTTACAGCACCAAGCCCAGCTATACATTTTATCACAGGGATTAAGCAAAACTGTTTTCCCACTATTGACTAACACAGTGGACCAGAGCATCTTTTATCATGTACAGACTGAATTTGCAATTGATGGTCCCACAGAGCATGTGAGAAAAAGAATGTGTGTGCAGCTGAAATAAAGGAGGAAGAAGCTTGGCTTCAGCTGTCATTTCAAACCTGGTCTTCTTGAATAGGGATCTAGTCAAGATACTACACCATGTGGTCAAAATAAACTATAAAAGACTGCCCTAATTTTAGATATAAACCCGCTTAATTTAAAACTTTGTAAGAGGTGTTCCCAATTTTAAGTGACAACTAATACAAATGCATGTGCGCACAAACGTAGATATAAAGCTGACAAATGACAAGCTTGTGCTGTAGCACCACCATCAGCCCACACTGAAAAACACAACTGCTTACTGAAGTGTCATGTGACTCAGATAAATTACTTGGATCTGACTGCAGAATAGAACGTTCTGCAGGAACTGTGGGCAAGTCACATTCTGAAATTATTGGAGCCATTTTAATATCTGTTGTCCCACCATTAAACCAAAGCTACAGATGTGACACTGAAAACACTGCAATTTAATCCTACCCTGTAGAATTAGTACAATCCTTTTATTTTAATGAATCTTATGAAACGGTCTTCTAGCCCTGTTGATCACCAAGATAGCAGCATATTTCTGCACTTGAAGGAAAACAGCTATGGGCATATTTTGCCTGTTAATTTTCCATTTTTCCATTAAAAAAAACATTCCAAAAACAAAAGAAAAATGCCTTCTATTGACTTTGGCATAGATTGTAATACCTTATCTGCCATAAACAAAAAAAAAACATATGTAAGTACACTGAAGATAAAACTGACAATTCTTCAACTTTGAAGTTAAGACAAAATTTAA
Organism: Lepisosteus platostomus; assembly: GCF_059453375.1. Lineage (NCBI taxonomy): Eukaryota > Metazoa > Chordata > Actinopteri > Semionotiformes > Lepisosteidae > Lepisosteus > Lepisosteus platostomus. The sequence continues at coordinate 16,304,376 of NC_142611.1, forward strand.
GTTTATAGGAAGCAAATGCTGCACCCAGATCTGAACAAATCACTTTGCTCCAGATGTTAAATTTAAACTAAAAATATTGTACTGAACAGAAGAAACGTATTTAAGCAGTTTTTAATAAAATGTACATTACTTTAGTTCACAATACTTGCATAACCTTATCAAAGTTACAAAGGCTTTGAATCCACAAAAGGATTTAAAATGGGTCTTAAGAATATGGCGCACCCTCATCTCAAAGGAAATAAACATTCTATCTTTGAAAATAAGCAGAAGAAAAAATGCAGAAGGCTGCAATGTTTTTTTTTCAATTTTAAGTCATCTCTATAATTAACTGAATACTCAAAATAAATAAGCAGTGCAATTCGGTTTTCCTGACAGGGGAGAACATACCATCGAACAGAATAAACTTATCACTTGGAACTGCAACAATTTCACAATTTTCCCAAGGCTTTTGTGGCATCAATATTAGGAAACTTACTTTTTTTGTAGCAGAGGCAGTGATCATTTTCCAGTGTCATGTCTGTTCAATCAGCCTATTGTGTTGATTACATTGTCATCAAACAAAGTTTCCACTGTGAAATTCACAGGCTAGTCGCAAGTTTGGCCACCACTGAAAGCAATAAAAGCTGTACAACCCTGCCCAGACATAGCTCCAACCCTTCCCACACAGGTCCAGTGGAGTTCAGGTGCAGCCCATACGGCACACCTGTCACATTCCGATCGTGCAACAAAGCCAATTTTACATGAGCACCATGACAGCTGCTGGGGCACTGTCAATCAGGATGGTGGTCCTGATGGAGGTCCGAGGACTGTAGCACCTCATAGTCAAGACTCCACTAATTAGTACAAGTGGAGCACTGGAGAGATTAAACACCCCACACCTAGACCTCCCCTGTCAACCATGGCAAGATGTGATTCATGGTTTCCCAGAGCGTGGCCCATCAATGATGGACTTTCTGGCTGTAATATCAGCTCAAGTTAGAAACTGCTTGCTGTAAACACCCCAGATGGTGAGTGACTCTGTACAGACTTAATCCAGCCTACAAAATACCCATGTCATAAAGATGGTTACTTTTCCATTATTCCTTTTAGATTTTCACCAGGATTCACATTCAGCAAGTTAATTCCCTTCCTCACCTGTGCCCATTCAACTCTCTCGGTAACGAGAAAGATTGTGCTCATGAAACAGTAGAAATCACTTGACTGTGTCACGCTATAATTGAAGCACGGCATATTAAAAAAAAATTAACGTATTTGTTTTTTTACATAAAAAACTGTGAAAAGATGACTGTTCTTCAAACATAATTTCTCAAGTAAAAAGCTTTCCGTCATTAAATTAACAAAAAAAACAATGACTCTCAACCCATTTCATATGGGTAACAAGAGGCACTTCAGAAAAAAACTTTTCTGCATTTCTTCTAATCTATAGCAATTATAAAGTTATTTTCTCTATCTACAAAATAACAAATGAAATATGTATATCAAAATAGATTTTTTTTAAAAAAGTAAAAGTGAGCCCTGTGGTAATTATCTTTATACTTCAGGAATAGTTAACACAAAATACAGTGCAACTAATTTTGAGTATTTCGCAAATTGACCACTGGAAGCCAGGTAATACTTTCAAATCTCAGAATTTGGAAGTTCAGTTCATCCTGCTCATCCCAAAATTGCAATGAATTACATTCAACTGCCAAAAGCCTAAATATTTGTGCTTATCGGATACTGTCAAAGACGGCAAATGTAAAGAAAAAAAATATAGATGAGAAAGAAAATGGTCAATTCTAATTAATCCTTGGGTTTTATTCTCAAAACGTTTATGCTTCTACTACAAAGCACTCTTCAAATGAAGAAGTTAGGCAAAAACATCTGAAAGCAAATTTTCTAAAAAGTGAAAATGTGGTTACTCTTTTTTCAGTTTCAAGGCAAAACTGCTGTTGTTGTTTTGACAGTACAAGCTGTGGGAAATGTGCAATGCACCATTTGAACTGTAGAGCAACTGTAATGCTGGATATGAACTCCCAAGATGCTCTGCTCCACAAAACGTCATCTCAATGTGCTGCATAATAACAGAATGGAAACTGAGTAGCATGCTCACACACTTCACTGGTTATGATCCTGAAGATATCAGATGCATTTGAGCTCACAGGTGCTGGTAAATGAACTATAAGTATCTTAGCAAGAACTTTTCTTAGATATCAGTAAGTAAACAGAAGGAATAAGAAACTGTGAGCCTTAGCTTTAAACTGACTATCAGGAATTAGGTTGCTTCTTCAATCAATTCAAGGGCATTTTTTACACAGACTGTCAAGTGAATATTGGTATGAGTCCAAGCACTTTTTCAATCATATATGGATTCATTCTTTCCAAGGCCATTTCAAAGCAACCAGAAAATGATTTCTATATTAGAAAGTCAGAGGCAATATACCACTGCACCTTGCGCAACTGGTAAATTAAAAAAAAAATCAAACTGGAATGGTTTTGCAGACATACCTCTTGTCCTGTAAGAAACAGCAGGACATCTCCTTCTTCCTCCTCACACATGTGGATTTGTATTACAGTACGGATAGCTGCTTCTAAATAGTCTCGCTCTGGTTCTGGTGTGTAGAAGATTTCCACAGGGTGTGTACGACCGGGAATGGTGAGCAAGGGACAGTTGTCAAAATAAATCTGAAATTTCCCAGCATCCAATGTGGCGCTCATAACAATAACCTAAAAAAACACAATAGCAAAATCAGTGATTTATTTGTAACTGCGTGGACTTACCAAACCCAAATTATCAAAACATTGCACTTCAGCAATATTTGTAAAACACCTTGAGCAAAAGGGAGAGTGTTTGTCTGTTTTATCCCTGATGTACAACTGAGCCTAGAAACTTCTTTTTCATCAAAATAACTCATGATGTTTGATTTTGTAATGAAGGCACAAATCCTCGTCTCATCTTGAAAATATGAAGAACGTATCACATCAGCCTTGCAACCGAAAGTACAGCTCTAGCATATAAATATTTCGGGCCACTCTCAATATTCATTCGATGCATTCTTAATCAAAGGCAAATTAAACCTTAAATTAGAGGAGACCGAGACCAGAGATAATGCCGAATAACCTAGACCTCATTTAACAGTCTATGAACACATGTATAACCTTTAATAAGTTCATAACAACAAGCAGTCATTACCCATCTGGTTTATGAGAATTGTCCAGCACATTGTAACGATAAAATCATGAACGCTTCTCATCCCCTTAGATTGATTGCTTTAAATAAGCTGACCAGGGAACAATTTATCTGGTGCTGCACAGTGAATCACAGAGCATTTCTTGTTAAATGGTTCCGTTTTTCTTTCTTCAATAGCTATGCAGCTGTCGGACAAAGTAACTTCACCACTAATTTGTCAGAAAAACCCAAAAAATAAAGATGTAAACATCTGCAACAGAAGACACTTTAAGGGTTGAAAAGAAAAAAGTACATCCTACAGAAAAACAGGTATTGGGACAAAAAGATGGAAACACTAAAGTCACTTAGAAGGGATTTGGGATGCCACATGCAGCCAGTATGGCAAAGTCTGTATGGCAGTATGGCAAAGTCTGACATTGTCTGGAATCCTGCAGGAGAGATGCAGCACCTCCCATGAGAAAATCCATCAGCACATGAGCAGGTAGTTGACAGAGGTGGAGAACACTATATCAGATGTCTTTCCACAATATCCCATGAATGCTCAGTTGGGTTCAGATCTGATGACAAAGTAGGCCATGACATATGGATAACATCAGTGTCGTGCTCATTAAAACAACTGGGCAACCACGCATGCTCTGTGGATACGGTCGTGGGCACTATCATCCCGAGAGACACTACTACCAGCAGCAAAAGAAATACTGCACCGTGTGATCATGAGTTCTTTAGGGTGGCACCGTAGGCGTCTGTTTATTGAAAAAATGGTGTGAAGTGTGATGAGCAGTTTGTGAACTGCAATCTCGTTTTCAATTAAACTGGCCGTTTGCACCCCAGGATAAAATTTGTATTATGTAAATTAGATCGATGTGCATGAGCTCGTCTGTTTTGGCTTGCACTTCAAACTAAAGCACAGATATCACAATCATGGAGGATGCACTTCTGCTCACCATGGCCCCTTTGCTTCTGCTGTCTTTCCCTTCTAGAGTTCTATGTCGTCATGACCTTAAAACACCATTATCATGAAACATCAGCAGGTTAAGCTGTCTTGAGACACTGAAGCTTTTTGGCAAATGTACCCTTCAAAAATGATCTCTCTCTCACAAAGGTCTCCAATTGCAGTCATGCTAGCCATAATTACGGGCAACAAACCCAACTCAGAACATTTAGACTAGCCTAACGATGCTGGGATCAATACACTGACCCACACAAAACCATGATTTCATTTTTTGCCCACGTAATTATATTTTTTGCATATAATATAATACATGTTCTTTTGCATAAAATTGGTGACACGCCATGTTATAAATACCTTCAAATCTGATCTTTGTCTTACAACTTCTTTTAAGACTCCCATTAAAATGTCTGTAGCAAGAGTACGCTCATGAGCTTCATCAAGGATGATAACGCCGTAACGTTCCAGAAGTGGGTCATTCATTGCTTCTCGGAGTAACATACCATCAGTCATGTATCTTAGGAGAAAAAAATAATAGAATAGATTAAAAATACTACATGCTAAAAAGTTTAAATATCTGAAATGTTTCTTCTTTGTACTTTTTTTAGAGTCAAATTAACCTGTATTGCTTCTTTTGCAACCAGCACATGCTGACACACCACCACACTCAAACCAAGATTACTAACTATACCAGAAGCTAAATATTTTACATAAATTAGGAAGATCAGTGATATTAAAACAAATCAACCAACTGATACAGCACTTATATATATACTTTTTCTATTTTGAAACGCTACTCAATTCAAATACATGCAGTCTTGAATCTCTACTCCCCTTTTCAACAATTTGAGAATTAATCTTTTATGGAACACTAAACAGACTGTATCATATACTCTTTCGGTACTCATCACCGCTGGTGCTTACTCAAATAGGTCTAACATTCATAAATGCACTATTTCACAGTGGTTTAGAGAAATTTCTGTGAACATTCTATTTGAGGGGGCTCTTTTTGATATATGAGGTTTCAGTTTTTATAAAGTGCTTTTAACACAGTTCTAATATTTAACAGAATTTTGAAGACCTAAGCATTACAATGCACAGCCATGTCTCGAACTACAGACACATCATTAAATCGTCTAATTTGTAAAACTCAAGGCTAAAAATGTATATTCAAAACTTTAAATATCATGGAAACAAACATCAGGAGTAAGAATTACTTTAATATAGTCTTTGCACTGCTGCAGTCTTCAAATCGAATGGAGTATCCAACTTCCTGGCCCAGCATCACATCCATTTCATCTGCGACTCTCTGGGCCACGCTCATTGCAGCCACTCTTCTGGGCTGGGTACAGGCAACTCCTCGCTTCGGTCCAGGAAGGGCACGGACCATATCGACACACCACTGGGGAATCTGGAAAGAAAAAGGGGATTGCCAATTTTAGAACTCTGTGGTGACGGCAAAAGAATCTTTGTGAGGCACTGCACCCAGTCACATGTCAGGAAAGGATCAAAATAATAGGTTTATTCCACGCTGAAAAGAGTAGAAAGAGATCAACCTTTTGGCTGTGGTGGCCCTCACACCCAAAGAAGGCTCCACAGCCGAAATGCTGTTTTCTTTCTTCTCATTTCATAAACCTATTACTTGTTCCTGAGCAGCCTCCACATGCTGATGCAGATACCCACCAGAAATATGTCAGAAAACATACTAATATGACAAAACACCCATAAAACTCTCATCTGCTTTGTGAGAAATCCTCAAAAAGGAACATCTGTGCTTAAATTCAAAATGGAGAACTTACAAGCACACACTGAGGTCTGCAATCACTGGTTTTACAAGCTAGTTGTGGCTGGGATTCCCCTAGCCGTGATGAAGAATGCCACCCAGGATAATGTGGGTCTCTCAAATCTTAGCAACTCCCTTGACCTCCCAGGAGCTTAAAGGCATGTGGCACTGCTGGGAAAGGACACATCTCTTTCAGTTGGCACAAATAAATTAGGTATTGCAATGTGGAGCCAGTGGTGAGGCTCAAAGCAGGGCAGGTCGAAGGAGTCTGCCTGCTCATTCCCACCATCCCTTGTGCGTGGTCACAGGGGACATAGTTGTGAGCAAAGGTGTAAAAAGCTACTCCCAAGCAGATGGGTTTATAACAAAAAATAGTCTTCTTCAATTTCAAAAAAGGAATAATAGAACCAAAGAAATTATTTGACATACACTCACACCGGGACTGATTTTCCAAGAAGCCAATTAACCTACCAATAATTCTTTAGAGCGGAGGAGGAGACCACCTCACCCGACCCACACAAACCCACACAAACACAGGGAGAACTGACAAACTCCATGCAGACAGCACCCTAGGTCCAGAGTCGAACCCAGGGCCCCGATGATGCAAGACAGCAATGCTAACCACTGCGTCACAATGTGACATCCTTTTTTGATTCCATCACGCATATTTAAAAGCGGAAAGGAAATACAGACTGCTTACAGTAAGATCAATCGCAAAAACCTTTAATGATTAAAATACTAAATATGAACAGCTGGTCCTGCCAAGAACTGCTCAAAGGACAGCGTTATCATTAATAAAGCTCCTGCACTGTGATGAAGCTTCCTACAATTCTACATGTAAGCAGATCTGCAATTAGTTTATTCACAAAGTTATGAGATCCACAAAGATACCTTTGTAACTTGTTTAACCTTGTTATAGACGATTAATAAACTACCCATTCTTGGCCAAAGGATGAAACTTAATCTTTCACCTATGTTCTGGTGATAAAATTGCAAGAGGGAATGAGCAATTTAGTTGCGGAGCAGTGTTTTGATATAAAAAGATACTACATCTTATGGCATTAAACAGGATGAACTACATTTATAAACACTATCAAGTAAAACAAATTTGAAAATACTTTACTTTTCCAGATAAAATGATAAAAAAAACAATGTTCAAAAAAGAAACAGATGTAACTACAACCTCACTTGTTACACCACAATTGTTAAAACTGTGGCGTAAGAATATGTAAAGTTCAACACTAAACTATTTTAAACACTACACTATTTACCACCCAACTGTGCTTATTGAAAAAAAAAAATACTAAACTAGTGAGGCTTTCTAAAATATTCATAGCTGATGGTAATTTCCAATCTAATCGACACCAAAAAGAACAAAAAGGCTGCAGTGTTGAATGTTGTTCCCCAGAATGAGGGACTGAATAATCAGTGCTTTACAGACTTTTCTCAAAGAGTATTTCATCTCATTTGCAGTCTATCACTAAGCAAAGTTTCAATGTAATTGTTTTTGTAACGCTACAAAATGTTGCAATCCGTCTCAAAAAGAGGCAATAATGCGAATTTTACATCCATTTAACGGACTGAACCCATGAACAGAGGAAAGAGGAAGCAATCTATTTCATTTCTTTTAACTCAAGCAAGTTCATGGGCAAGTCAGAAACAAGACTAAATGGCACTACAGTGATTTAAGCGTCCTGAAAATAATACCACTGTCGTTTGAATACTGTGCCTACATCTTAAGCTTAATTTTAAAAGTAATTCATGTTAAGCAGGGATGTGATCACAGGTCTGACATCGTTTCTTAGGCAATATTATTATAATATTGTAATTATATAATTATAATACTTATATAGCGCTTTTCTGGACACTCCAATCAAAGCGCTTTACAGGTAATAAACCACCACCACTGTGCAGCCCCACCTGGATGATGTGACGGCAGCCATAGAGCGCCAGAACGCTCACCACACTTCAGCTATCAATGGGGAGGAGAGCAGAGTAATGAAGCCAATTCATAGATGGGGATTATTAGGAGACCATGATTGATAGGGCCAATGGGAAATTTGTCCAGGAAGCCGGGGTTACACCCCTACTCTTTTTGAGAAACGCCCTGGAATTTTTAATGACCACAGAGAGTCAGGACCTTGGTCTTACATCTCATCCGAAGGACGGCGCCTGTTTACAGTATAGTGTCCCCATCACTACACTGGGGCATTAGGACCCACATGGGCCGCAGGGTGAGCGCCCCCTGCTGGCTCCACTAACACCTCTTCCAGCAGCAACCTTAGTTTTTCCCAGGAGGTCTCCCATCCAGGTACTGACCAGGCTCACACCTGCTTAGCTTCAGTGGGTTGCCAGTTGTGAGTTGCAGGGTGATATGGCTGCTGGCATGAATATGAAACCAGGTGTACACCTTCAGTGGTTCATTACATATGCATGTATTGAAAATCCTGCATGGGAGTGTATTCCATAACTACTTTACTTGCCTAGCTAATTCTGCTGGTTCCTAAAAGTCTGTAAAAGCAGCTCATGCATTCATATCTGCAAAGAATTGCTGTGCTTCTTCAGCTGGCCCCTGCTTCAGCTCACAAGTGGCAAATCTAGTTTACTACCTAAAGGACTAGCATAATATTCATGATTGTTTATCATAGTCTCCATCCAACAAACTTGCTGCAAACTCTGCTGGTATCAGTTATAATCATTCAAGTATCAGTATATGTGAACTGGATAATATGACAAGGGTTTTCAAATATCAGAGTTGTCAATCCATTCCTGGCAGCATATGTATATAAAGAGTGCCGTAACTGTACAATAATTATACAGCTCAACAGCTGGCTGCAACAAAAACTTACACTGGATTGGATAAGGTCTCTTAGGTGTATGGTACCAACAAGCCTAAAAATAATCATTGATTTATTGAAGTTCTATGATTGAGTGCAGTGTTTCACTAAGCAGCACTGCCAATCTCATACTTTGGTAGAAGTAATTTGTAGCAACAAATTTAGATTTCATTTTCTGATCCATTTTTGATTTTTATTATGTTTAATATTTCAATCTACAATATGTTAAATGGAAAAAAGTAAATCACCCCCATATAAATCAAGATTTATTTTGCAATTGTTTGCTAATAGCTGTTTTTTCTTGCTCATGTTTTCCATTTTGAACTGCAAATAAGTAAATATAGCAAAATATGTAAATCTTAGGTTTTGCCTAAATTTGCAGCATATACATTAGTTGAACAAAACTGCTTCTATAACTCCAGGTTATTGGATTATACTTGTACTATTGTAGATTTCAATATGGCTAATCACATAACCAGCACGAAAGTTAAATCTTAATTTCTAAAGACAGAATATACCATATGTTCAATATTCCTTTCATATATTATTGACTTGGAATGTGCCCAAACACCAAACTTGCCTTTTGATAATGCCTTAGTACACAGAAAGAAGAAATAATTAACTATTAGGATACCCCAAAATACATTTTTTCCATCAAAGGTGTTTTATCCATTAAATCCTTTACTTTTATTAAAGTTCTTGTTAAAACGTTAAGCATGGATTTATTCTGTAGCCAGTATCTAATCCAGATGGGATATTTTTAAGAATGTTTCTTTCACATACCCATTTGATATGCTTATTATATACTTTACAAATCATGACCTTACAGATGAATAGCTGATATTGTGCAATGCATACCATCTGAAGCGATCTTCAGACAAGTGCGAAAGACAAAGCTCAATGTGATTCTACAACAGCAGGAAAGTGATACTCTGCTTCTTTTTCATTTCAAGTGAGATCTGAGCCACAACAACTTTGCCTGCGTATGCGAGAACTGTAGCATGTGAGTGTCCTAGATTTTTATCCATATTTATCAATTGTCAAAGAAGAGTAGCATGATTATATGAGGGAAATAACACCAAGTCTCACAGCCTCATATGGTTGGGGAAATGCAAAAAAAGGAGAGTATGACACAAATCTGATGCATCCTATTCAGTTATAGAGTAATATCCACTAAAAGGAAGCACACAGATTTTCATTCCATAAACCTTAGTTTTAGTTAAGTCTCAGTGTTGGTATATTTTCAAATATTCAGGGAAAATAGTCTACTTAGCTTGTGCCAGACATCTCCTTGACGTCATGGTAGAATCACATTTTTCTTTGCCAAACACACATTTAACTGCAGAAAAAACTTACAAAGCTTTACTTTGCGAGCAAGATCTGACTATGATGTATCGTGAATCTCAGGGTTGAGACTCAATGTAGGACACAGAGGTTTCCTCGCCTGAGTTCAGCACACAGTCACAGTTATGCATGGTGCACTGAGACATCATGGCCGCTAATACAATACCGCTGTCAATTGCATTCACTACACACTAAGACACGCTGTTCATAATGTTATAGAAACATATTCTAGACATATTTCCTATTCTGAGTCAGAACTGGACCTAATAATTAGACCCTAACACTGCTCAATGATTGAAATGGTAATGTGAGAGTTAAGAATTAAGTATTCCTTAATTTTATGTAGCTATAAGGGGAATTGAAAACTTTACTCAGAATATGACTTATCTACCTAAGTGACTGCTATCGGCTGTCTGTTGGTTGCCATTTCTATTAGAAATATTTAAACTGACATTGAGAAACTTGAACAGGAAAAAGAAAACTGGCTTTCCTTGCATATGTGCATGGTGAATGCAAAGACCTGATAGGAAAAAGCATTCATTCAGAAATTAGATGGGGTCCTGTAACGGACAATAAAATATCTTTCCAACCAGTTAATTTTTTCCCAGAACATATCCCATAAAAAGTATCATAATTTTGAGTAAATACAGAAAAGGTTTTGCAATTCAGGGGTAGTGTAACAGATTAAAGTTTGGCCTTCTAGTAGACATTTGGTTTAGCAAATTCATTTCTCACCAATGTTAATGGACCTATTTCCAGCACAGTAGATAATTAGGAATTCACCTTTGCAGTTGCAAAACTAATCTCACCTGTGTTGTTTTTCCAGAACCTGTTTCACCAACCAATACAAAGCTTTGATTTCTTGTGAGAATGTCATTAAACCGTTCCTTATACTCCCACACAGGAAGCTGGAGCCTCTTCTTCAGGATCTCATAGTATCGAGGAGTGTGAGGGAGATTGGTGAAGGGGTTAATCTGTTGATGAACTACGGACTGCCTTAGAGCAGGCATACTACCAACTGCCATCACAGGATTGAGAGAGATGCCAGGCATCTTAATGTCCTTTTCTCTGTCCCGGTCTCGATCTCGGTCTCTGTCGCGTTCCCTGTCCTTCGATCGGTCGTCACGATCTCTGTCGCGGTCTCGATCTTTCCTGCAACATAAATCAAAAAGTCACAACCATTGTTGGGTGGCTGCATGGAAGCTGAACAGAAGTTATTCAAAAACACTACAACGGCACTGGAGAAACACAAAAAAAGACCCTGTTTCCCACCATTACCTAAAAAAGAAACCTGTACTTTGGAGGGAAAGGTCTTCATAGCGCATCACAAAATATTAGCATGAGCAAGATCAATGCATTTCACTCAGAGAAAAACAACTTTGAATCCTCAACATTGCTGTGTATTATCAGATTAACCCTTTTAACAAGAACAAATTTAAGGTGTTAGCTACATAGCAAATATGGTAAACACCCAACAGGGTGTTCACACTCTTTACCAGCATTTATATAGAGTTTATGATCTATCATACTGGTAATTACATTTATTAAATTTACCTTTATTTTGGAAACACTACATAAATAGACCCCTGGCATTACTGAGTAAACTAGCATGCAACACGGTCAGATTTACAGAATATTCAAGATTGACAAACAAAATGCTGCTGTCAATCAATGGCCTATTACTTCAATATTCAATAATATTCTCAGTTTGAAACTGTGCATATGATAGGCATAGTCACAGAATTCAAAATCTTACTATTCCTTGCAAACAGGTGGGCATGATGTGAGACCTTCTAAAAGTAGGTGGAAACATTGCTAAGTTGTTTTTTTTTTTAATCGTGATAATTTGTGGCATCTTCGATTTTTCCAGGGAGTGGTGTTGGGGATACCTTCAAAAATCACAGATTTTATTTATAAAAGATCCTTGTACATGACGGAACCAAAATCTAGCTACGTGCTTTGGGTGAATAAGAGCAGAACATTTTCCCAAAGTAGAAAATGACCATGGCATTCTGATACAGCCATAAAGGTGGCCATTGCCTTTCAGGCTTTAACAGCTGGATGCATGTAATTCTTTAAGATCCACTACCTCGTTTCAAATACAATAAGCATTAAAAGAAACCTTTAGTGACAACACATTTGCAAAGGTACCAAAAATATTTGTAGTGCAACTACACCGACATATTATTGGACACACAGGTAAATTCATTATGCTGATACATCATCATCGTCACCAGAGTCGATCAACACAGGGTCTACATTAAAAGTCACAAGCGAGTAGTGTGTGGGGGCACCATTAGAAGTAGTACAAGCTGTACACCTGCAACACATTCTGTGGGATTCTGTCCTATTCCACTCTCAGGGTTTGAACAAGCATGTGCCTCTTCCCTGCCATGTTGTCTTAACTCAGCCCACATATGTTCATCCATCCCTTTTCTAACCGCTTAATCAGGCCTAGGGTTGCAGGTGAGCCAATGCCTATGGCAGGATCTACCCCAGCTGGGATGACAGTCCATTGCAGGGTACACACAGAGACACTCATACGCTCATAAACCACAGTGCAGCTTCCCAGGAACCAATTAACCTATCAGTATGCTTTTGGATTGTGAGAGGAAGCCCACACAAAGCCATGGAGAACATACAAACTCCACACAGAAAGTACCCCAAGTCTGAAATTGAAGCCAGGGCCCCAGGACTGTGAGTGAAAGCAATGCTAACCACTGGGCCATCATGCCACCCCACATACGTTCAATGGGCATCAAATCTGTAGAAAAGGCAACTGTGTCATATCACCCATGTTCCCACTTCACAAAAAAGTGGTTATATTATTTAGTCCAGGTGGATTTAGTCCAGGTTTAATTCATGATTTAGTTCAGGCCGGCTATTATATGATTTAGTTCAGGCTCTCACACCTGAAGAAGGCTCCACGGCCGAAAAGTTGTGTTTTCTTTTATTCTCTTTTCAGCATGGAATAAACCTTCACTTGTTATATGATTTATGTGTGAGCTGTCCTTCTGGAATTTTGTCATATCAGGATGTGAATGCAGGAAGGACAGCAAGTGAGGTCACAGGTCTTACAATGCCATGTGGCAAATTAGTGATAAAATTGCTCGAGGCGCTCTATAGCAACACTCCTGCCCAGACCACACAACTTGGACTTTGCTCTAGATCTGCACATCTGTGCCATTTGCAAACATTCATTACTTTAGTCTAATCTGGACTGAATATGAAATCTTCAAAATGACTGGCAAATTCCTAGCTTTTTAACAATTCACAAATGGTTCCATAGGCTGAATCAACACCCCTATCATTAATAAAGGAATTTAGCTCTTATACAACGAAATCACCAAGATCGGTTCATTTAATGCCCCCAAAACAATCAATATCCAAAATTCATGTGCTTTGCAAAAACAGAATGATCCATTTTTTCACGCTCAGTACATATTCAAGAGAATCAGCCTGTTTTTTGTGAAGTTCAACAGACCAGTGCCCCCAGCCCACTACAACAATCCACACATTTGGCGGTCCATTTCTAATATATTCATAAGTGTTTACGTAATCAGTGACAAAACAAAAAGAAAATATAAAATAAGCTACACCACGCCAGCGTCGCCCGTTAAAGCTGCCACTAGTTTATAGCAAGGTTGTTGCATTAACACTACCGAGATGTACCGAGGATAAGGCCATAAAGGCATAAACCATCATCATCAGATGTCACCAAGAAAACCATGTTCACCGCATGCCGACCCACCGCAAACTAAACATTGTTGTTGGAAGTTTTAAAACATGCCTCAGACTTACTTATCATAGACTAATCCCAAAACGTATATTTGCACGGAAATCTACACAGGCTGAAGGCTCTCAATCACATACCGTCTGCAACAACAACTGCAGCTACCAACACGTGTTGAGAGAGCATTTGAGCAAAGGACAAACACAACTGAGGCGGCGCATATCGTAACCCCTCAGGGTTGCAAAGGACACGATTGACTTAAAAAGCTTTTTTGTAAGTTTAAAAACTCGATGCAAGACGAGCATTTTGTTTGCAAACCGCATACAGGCCGCAAGAGAATCCCACGTGCAACAAAATACATGTCTAACAAAATAAGACGTGCTGTAATCCCGTCTTGGTAAATTAAAGCCACTTTAACTTTTAAATAATACGTTCCAAGCGTATTATTCCAAGAGTATTAAACTCGGATTTTAGGAAAACAGCAGTGAGCGAGACTGCTATTGCACAGCACTCGCTGACCCGAGGAAGGCGCCGAGATGCATAACCCATCTTCCCGGACCCAAACAATAAAAAATACCTTTAACTTACAAGTCAGAGGACGATCTTTTTTTGTTAGAAGAATAGTCGTCGCCTAAATCCAACCGATGCCTTTTGGACATGCTGTTTGACCGGGAAAAGCTTTATTTAAAAAAAATAATACACCTGAAATGCACACTTATTCCCAAACAAACCCTCCTCTTCAGTCACAGCACCAGGCGACAAGATGGCGACCGGAACCACTCATCTCGTCTTTATTATTTCACATAAAATAATGAAAATAACCCCTTCATTAAAATATATAGATGTGTTTGATTTTCTTTTATTTTCCACAAATATGTAATTATGAAATGTATTAAATAAAAATATTTGAGTCCAGGATGGCACAGCTCATCAGGTGCGGAGTGTTGAAAGCCGGCCGGCACCGCCGGAAGAAGGAAGACAGTACAGTAACTTTCCCGCCCCTCTGTTCCCTCCGTGACGTGTGTATGTGTTCTTGGCGAGGGAAAATCTGGTGTCAATTTTGGGCTTCGTTGCACTCAAAATTGAATTAATTAAAAAGGATACCAGTTTCGACAACTTAGTTCTAGCGCGTAGATCGGCCTAGCGCGTATAGTGTTGCAAACTGTTATTGTTTACAACGACGGCGTAACTGTTTTCATCATGCTGTGTCTTCAACAGTACTCAAAATTAAACTATTATTATGTTGCTGATGTTAGATTTCATAATTATGTTTAGACTGTTGAGATCATATCTGTGTTACCAAAAAGTAATGCATTTCATGATGACATCCAGGACAGCCTAACCTTATACAATGTACCTTTTTACACATATATACGAGATTATATATATATGGCAATATACTGTAAGTAAAATACTAATTTCCTGTATTACTTTATATAAGAATATAATCCAAAGTGGTCACGCATTTTTTTCAGATTTATATTAACTAGGCAAAACATGAATTCTCAACTATTCAATATGCAATTTTCAGGCTAGCTGGATAAGTAATGACTGGAAATGAATGAGTGCTGGTTTCATATTTTTTACTTACAGTATGTGAATGTCCACGGATACACTGTAATGGAGGGGTCCATGGGGGTAGGAGATGGGATTATAGCCTGGGCTCCAGTGGACATAAGATTAGTTATAAACAAATGGTAGCCGTATTAGCAGTTAATTGATCTATCAAGCCTTTATTAAAAGGGGCCTAGGTATTAGCTTCAATGTCCGGTAGCTTGTTCCTCAACTCCCACAACCGTTTGTGTAAAGAAGTGTCTTCTATTCTTGATTTAAAATGTACTTCCATATAGTTCTGGCTTTTCAGCAGTATTATTAGAGAAATAAGTATTATTAGAGTATTGTACCACTTAAAAATAAAATTATTTGCTTTAAATTTGGTCTATTCCCTGTTCTTCATTTAAATTAGGAAGCATTTTTACTGTACATACATTTGGTTTTACATTAGAGAATGGAATGGAATAAGATTGAATTCAAACATGTAACAAAATGATCCTTCTCTAGCTAATGACCACATAGCATATATCTAGCATATATTTTCTTGGTTACTCTGTGGATTGATTGGCTATCTCTCACAAAAAACAAAATGTGAGAGGAGGGCAGATCCAGTTTTCATTGAAAACAATGTATCATGGTGATGGTCTCCTGCAAAACTGAAGAAATGACATGCATTTGCAAATGTTTTGCAATTTGCGAAGTGCATTTCCAACCAACAGAAGTTCACTCAAGGCTGGAGCAAACTCGAGAAATCCTGAGTTTTTAAACAATATAGCTATGGACCCTATTAACTCTGTTTAAGATGTGATGAGCTTGAGCACTACAAAATCTACCATAACACTGCACATGCTCCACAGTAGAGTGTGATAAACCTAGTGTAAACCAGTGTAGCATAAACCTACTGGTTTTCCTTGGCTGTCAACATGTAATTTGACAGTTATTTATTTAATTATTTAATTTAGTCTATTATTTTTCTTCTATAGAACTGATGCCCCAGGCTGTTGATCTTTCCAGGAAAAAGGTGGTGCTGTATAAATCTTAACAAACTCCCAGAAATGATTTCTGAGAACAGCTCCTATGCTTTTGTAGATGATTCTCAATAATAACAAGATTACATTTATTAATATTTTTGAGTCATTAATTTTGTAAATGAGTTTAATCTACTTGCATTAAATTATGGTAATGAATAACTGCAACTTAACTACAATAAAATATGTGTTGGGGTATTTAGAAGAGAGAGTCATATAGACTACCGTATGTACTGTACTATCATAAAAAAGAAACTGCATAAAATAGCAATTGTATTGTGAGATATACGATATACAAGAGAATAAGTTAATGGAAGAAGCTTTCCCCCAAAAAATGCATACGTCCTAATCATCCAAATCTAAGTCCAATATCTTGGTCCCTATAACACATGACATGGATGGTGCTAATGCAGATCACAAAGTCAGTAAGTATGTTGTTGGGCCATCATTAGCATCGATGACTGCAAGTACCTTATAGCAGTGATTTGTAATGTTATTGATGCTGACTGCTTCTGGAGTGTTCCAAATGTTGATCAGCTCCTCAGCAAATCCATAAATATCTGTTTAGAGTTCACTAGGCAGTAAGACACTGAATCACTTTGTTCGACAAATGTTCAATCTGAGACAAATGTGGTAGATTTTCTGGCCATGGAAGGAGCAGAATCTGTTACTCTGCCAAAAACAGTCATGCAACGTCTGCAATGTGGGAGCAAGCATTACTTTTTTGCAGATCAAGACCTGGGCCACGTGCATGATGGGAAAAATGATTGGGGTGAGGAGAGTGTCATAGCCCTGCCAGCTTCCTTTTGGAATTTAATTATCTTTGAAAAATCTTCAACACAACTGGAGGTAATGTATTGTTTATTAAATGTGTACTTCCCTACCATTGCTGTAAAATCTGTGTATTGTTTTTCACCAACAGTATAAGATAAGATAAGATCACTATTGGCCAAATAGAATTTCTTGTATTAGGAATTTGTCTTTTCACATACCCCAACTTGCACTCCATGGACATACAGACAGACAGAGAGAGAACCTTGGGGTCAGAGCACAGGGTCAGCCATTTATACAGCACCCCTGGAGCAGTTGGGGTTAAGGGCCTTGCTCAGGGGCCCAACAGAGTAGGATTCCTCTGCTGGCCATGGGATACAAACCGACAACCTTCCAGCCACAGGCACAGATCCTTAGCCGAAAGTAATTGCAATTTTATTATTATTAAAAGTTATTAAATAGCATCTAAAATTATTTCTGCTCATACTTGTGAGGTGCAAACAAAAAAGAAATTCTTTTCAACAGGAAACTTTGGTTGCAACAGTGGATAACCATGTAAACAATCAGTCTGTTAATGGGACATTTATATTCCATAACAAAGACTGTTAAAAACACTGCCCCCATAGACATAGCCACTTTAATAAGATCCCATGCAGCTTAAAAGCTATTGGATTATGTAGTGATGAATCGGTAGACACCTAAGACAATCATTGCAATTGACACAGGTAATTACACAACCTGGGCATTGCTAACAATCTTTGTAATGGCAAATGGCTCATTGCTTGTAACTAGGGATTGATGGTGATGGGAAAGAAGAAGTTAACATTACAAGTAAGCCTTACTAATGTTCCAAATTCAAAACTAATTTAAAATACCAGCCATTTTTTTCCACTTCTTTCACAGGCAATTAAATAACAGTCCAATTGTGTGTGAAATAGGACTGCCTGGCAGCCTCACTGTCAAACAGAGGAAAAGGAACCTTTTGCAGGAGGAAGGGAAAGAGCAGGGAGTTGTTTTATAGCTAAAATGACTGGCACTTGAATTGAAAATACTTAGATGAACATCAACATAAAATGACTTCTGACAAAGAAAAGAAGAGTGAAATGAGTTTTTTCCCTGTTAGAAATAAAGAATTAGGCTGCATTCAAACTTATAAAGGCTCTAACTTTAAAAAAGCTTTTAGCACAAAAAGTGAAAAGAACAGTATATCATATTACACGGGATAGCTGATATGTTAGTCATACTTTATTTCTCAGTCCTTTTGTAATTTTCTAAGCAAGACATAGCTATTTGTAGAATATTTTACTTCTTCGGGTGTGGCATGCAATACACCCCAGACCCCAGCAATTGTTTATGTTTTATTTTTAAAAAAGTAACTGATATTGCCGTCATTATCAACAAATAATGTTGTTGTATCATGTACAGAATTGTCGTTCTTAATTATGTTTTTAAAGGACCTTGGGGACAGTCAAATATTTTCTCTGATCTTGGGACTCCCATGCTGCTGTAATGGTCAGGTTCACTTTCAGGTTTCTGGGAAACACCTGTCCCCCAGTGGTCAACCTATTCAAAGTACCTGAGAAATTACCGCTTTCTATGAGCTTTCTGTTCTTGTTGGCTCTGCCCAATCCCAAGTGCCTTTGCAAAACAATGCCCATATTGTCATATCTGTCTCCATTTTCCTGATTCATTGTATGACCTCCAAAATTGCCATCATCTTGCATTTTGTTTGCCACTTCAGTCAGTCTGTCCAGCATCCTGGCTATTAGAAATAACATTTAAAATAGTGTCCTTCTGATTCATCTGTTGGTCATGAACTGAAACGTAAATCAAATAATAAAAAGATTATATGCAATCCAATATAATTATTATTGTTATGTTAGGCATGCCTAGGTCAATCTATCTCTTCATGAAACAGTAAATTATACAGTACATGACAAGACAAAGACTGAAAAGTACTGTATGTCATTTTTTCTTATAAAAACAAATCACATGACGTAAGTAAACTTGCGCAAGTCCACTGTTATGCAAGCTAATTCTGGGCAAGACAAACCAAATATTTTGTTGTCCGAAGTTAAGTGCATCCGAAGTTCTCCCTACTTCTTTGTGGGCGTTACCCGGTCTGGATAAAGAGGATCGCGTTTATGTTCCAGAACCTTGGAATTTTTTAAGCGAAAGAAAGTGCACTGCAGTCCTGCAAAGGTAAATATGTCTGCTTATAACCCTTTTCGTATACTTGTGAAATTAATTTGTAACATCTTCCTGTAAAACTGTTGTTAAAATTTTGTGCTTACCTTAAGTGGTGGGGATATTTTGCTCGTCTTAGTAATGGATGGAAACGAGTACATTCCTGGAATGTTTCTCTAGTTAGGATAAACTTTAAAATCTAAAACCGCGGGTGAGAAACCATTCTTATTTTTTTTAAAGCTGCAAATGAAAGAAAAATATTTGGCCACAATGTAACATGAGTTTTGGGTTTTATATTATTTCTTTTTATCAATTCTATCACAAGAGAATTTCTAAACAATGTTCTAAAACCTTTATAAAGTAGCATCTCAGTCTCTTATTCTTTCCTAAATTGCGTTCTTTGGGTGTAAAGATTTTTTTTTTTAATGGAAAAACAACATCGTACTATACCACCTTTTAAATATTATGATTACAGTTATAATACAGCAATATCTTTGTAGAAGGGATAGAGACCAAGTGCGTCACAAGTTACTTTCTCTAAAACTGCTGCAATACTATAGTGCCACAACGTGCAATTTTGGTTGCCCGGTTTGGTAGGAGCAAATCTATTAATTACGAGTTAGTTTTTAGAAATATTAATTAGCTATGGTCGTTTCACAACGTTAATAAAGCGGAACAGTCCGAGGTGATTTTTAGTTTTGATTCGATTATATTAAGTCAAAGCATGCATGATTAGTAGGGATACCGTTAATGTTTAATGAAATCCCAAATCTAAAATATTTTTTTATTCATTATCCCACTAATTGAAATAAAGAATTCGTGAGTTTATTTCTTTAGAAGGAAGATATAAATTGGCAAATAATGTACTCAGTAAACTATATTTAAAACCATACATCAAAACAAAAGGAAAGCCCAAAGGATAATAAGCAGTTTTCCCTCGTTAAATACTCCTCCATTAATGTGATTTCAGGCGTGCTTCATAAAGTATTAATCTAAAGAACTGTTCATTATTGCTGTTCTTGTTATACACAGTGGAAATGCTAAAAACATAAGAAATCTGCAATAACTAAAAAAAAATGTATGTTATTTAAAGGGTAAATATATGACTATGTGCCATAATTAATATACAATTCCTTAACCACTGAGGAATTAATATTTAGTTTTTTCCCTCTAAGGTTACAGAAACATGGCGAAAACTATTTTCTCGCTAAAATGTCTGCTCATGCTGGTCTTCTTGGGAATCCACGTGTTTTGCTGTGAAGATGGCACAGTCAGCGAAGAGCAGGTGCAGAAATACATCGAGGAGAGGATGAAAGCCGTTTGGCCTCTTCCTGCTACCCCAGAAGCGGGTAACGACGACCAAAACGTCTACGCAGCATGTGTCATGAAGCCCAGCAGTAAACTGGAAGAAGGCAAGCCACAAGTCACAGGAGAAGTGCTTTTCAAGCAGCTCTACCCGGATGGAAAACTTGACGTGATATTTAGACTGGCGGGCTTCAACACCACCGATAACACATCAAAGGCCATCCACGTTCACACGTACGGAGACCTCAGCAACGGGTGCGATTCTACCGGCGGCCATTTCAACCCCCAAAACGTTGACCACCCCATGCACCCAGGCGACTTTGGCAACTTTACGCCAAAGAAGGGGAAGATACATAAAATGAAGAGCAACAGCAAAGCCACCATGTTCGGGCCAGAGTCGATACTCAGCCGGGCAGTGGTGGTTCACGAGAAGGAAGACGACATGGGAAAAGGAGGCAATGCTGGAAGCCTGCTGCACGGAAACGCGGGCAAGCGGCTGGCCTGCTGTGTCATTGGGATCACCAAGCAGAAGCTCTGGAGCGACACAATCGAAAGCACCCCCTTCAGTAAGAGAAAGAGGAATCCCAAAAGGCTTTCGAATACAAACAGAGGAACTGCTTAATGGCCAGCTCTTCGTCAAAGGGATTTCAACTGTATATAAAAGCGAAGCTTCAAAAAAACGACACCCTCATATTTTATTGTTTCTCAACCATGAAATAAAAACAAAAACTAATTAAAAAACCATGTTTTACTGCTAGCACCATTATATACCCTGGTGTAGGTTTGTGGTTTGGGTAGGAATTTGGGAATGTAAAGTGCAAGTTCTTGGAAGAAACTCTCCCAGCTGCCAGGCGTTAAGTAGCAGTGTAATGAATCACTCCCACAAAACGTTTTCCTTAATTGACTGAAATTAATGAAGTCAAGTCATTGTGAATTGGTGGTAGTTTCCGTTAACATGTTGAATTACCTTAAAGAGTAAATTTATGTGGCACAATGGAGCAGTGGTTAGCATTCCTGCCTGGCAGTCCTGAGGCACTGGGTTCTATGGATTCCATGGATTTTGTATGTTCTTCCTGTGTTTACTCTGGGTTCCCCAGTTTCCTCCCATG
Source organism: Lepisosteus platostomus (assembly GCF_059453375.1). Lineage (NCBI taxonomy): Eukaryota > Metazoa > Chordata > Actinopteri > Semionotiformes > Lepisosteidae > Lepisosteus > Lepisosteus platostomus. The sequence continues at coordinate 16,326,145 of NC_142611.1, forward strand.
GTTCAAAAGCATATGGGTAGGTTAATTGGCTTTGGAGAAAAGTAGCCTTAGGTGTATGTTTGTGTCTGTTTTCCCTGCAGAGGACTGGCATCCTGTCCAGGGGGTTCCCTGCCTTGTGCCCATTGCTTGCCAGGAAAATCTCCAAATCCCTCTCAACTCTGAATTGGAAGAAACGGTTGGAAGAATGGAAGAGTAAATTTAAATATGGAAATTTTTCTTAAAAATGATCGATAACAATAATAATAATGGAAATTATGTAATCTTTTATGGTTTTATTGCCAGTAAGAAAAGCAATGTACTTTGCCTCTGAAAGAATCTGAAAGGAGACATAAATATAATACACTACAAAAGGCTCAATCAGGAATTACAGTATATGTATTTTATAGCAACAGTTACTTAATCACAGCCTCCACTAATGTTTTCTACTGTTATAACGACTGTTATTAATGCAGCTTAATTTGGGTGATAAGTAGACAGTCGTGTTCATCATCTTCAAAAACGTGATCTCAGGTTAAGTTAAACAAAACATCAGCAGCACATCTGAAGAGTAGCAGTAGCTAATTCATGACATTGACCAATCAAATTTGACTCCTTGTCAGGTCTTACTGGTCACTGACAATTTTGTCCTACAATACATACCCTTTAAGCTAAAAAGCTACTCTTTGTTCTACAAAGTACAGATCTTTCAGAAGAGACATTAACAAATCAATTAATGAGTTTAGTATCACATTTTACTGATCAAGAACAAAATAGAGATGTGTTTCTTAGAAGAAGTGGACTGTGCATAATGCTGTGATATACTGTATACAGTATGAACTATAAATGTTATGATCCATACATTTTTTTTCAATGAACAATTTCCATATCTCGTGCACAAAGAACTTGTGTGTCTTTCAGATAACTGTACTCATACCCAGCTGGGCATTACAATAGTGTTTATTTCTCCATTGGCAATCATACTACACTCAGTGCAAAGTGCATCCCAGAGGGTAGCCAGTCCATTGCATGCATGTTGCATCATGTTAGGAAATTCTGGCAAATGGGCGTGACATGGCTGTATGTTGTCAATTCGGTGCTGAACATTATCTCTTCAGTCTCTTCACAGTCATGAAATCATCCAAAAACACTGTAATTTCCATCCATAATGTTTTGCAGCCCATTACATCACAACGTGCATGATACATCCCCACCTACATAGTTTATATTCTCTGCCAATCTATTTGTGCCAGAGCAGATTGAATCATGAATCCTCACTGAATACAACATGACGTTGCTCTGCATTTGGCCTGTTTCTGTGGAAAATGCCCAGGCATGATATGTTTCCTATGCCAGTTATTCAGCACCAATCCCATGTATACAGTATGCTCTGATGCCTTTATCTTGGATTCACTCTTACTGTGGGGGAGCTCATCTGATAACAGTAACAACCAGGTGTCACTGGAGCAGATTGGGGATGCAGGAACATACTGTAACAATTCCAGAGATACGTCAATCATAGATTGTATATCTTCTGCAGTGGAGGTCACATGTGGCTGCAGTGGTTGCCATCTGCCATGAGTCGAACCCACTTATTGGATGTGCAGATGTGATATTGTTGAGTGATGTGCATCAAAGTGTCTGGACGTTGACATTCCGGTCATCAACATCCTAATGACCTTATCCCTTTTACCTTGTGGCAGCTGTGGCATTTTGGATCAGCTCCGATTAGTGCCCATGTTTTCTATTCTCCAGATTTTCGTAAAAATGGTCAGAGGTACAGAGGTAAACAAAGTAAATGAAATGATGTTTACTGATAATTTGTGAATATGTATTTCTGGGAAAATACTCATTTTTAATGCCTCTCCATATAACATAAAATAATTGTTTATTCTCCCGTGTGGTATGTTTAAGGAAAATCCATTCCCATATTTTTAAATGAATACCTTGGCAAAGACAGGTCCAACTAATATGCTGCTTGAAGAGTTATTGTTTTTATTTGTAATACTTTCCACATCATTACTCATAAACCTATAGTCTTGAAATATATACAGTGTAATGTATATTTTTCAAAATCTGAATTAGGCAAAAGTTGGCAAACATGAAGTTCTGAAAAAAACTGTTTTCATAATGTTGATTAAAGTGTATGTAATACAAATATTACAATATGCATAGCTTTTGTATTACTTATATCACTAATACATGGAAAATGTAGTTTCCATGCTTGGGAGAATTTGTTACTGTAAAGTTATTATCATATAAATGTGATATAAAAAAATGAGATACAATGATGCAACAGAGATATTAACTTTATTTCAGTTACCAGTGTTGAAATGTAAAGTTAATTTATATAATCGACATAGCAAATTGTAAGAATAACATCATGCAACCTAAGGAAATAATTTCTTAAAATCTAATGGGACAATTTTCAGAATGCTTAAAAATCATAAACAGTGTCCAGTTAAACAGCAGTTCTAACTTTTGGGAAATGCAATTTCACCTGAGAAGTAAAAAGCATATATTTTAATATGCATTAAAGTAACTGAACTCTTAATTGCAATAGGTGATTTCTGCAGAAAGTTCAACAAAGAATTTCAAAGAACCTAAATTCCATGTGGAATGAAAACTGCAAATATAATCATTAAACCACTGAATACAGAGAGATCATCTGCATATTAAGAAACATTTGTTTAGAAAATAATCAGTTCAGTAATTTCAGACCCTTACACTCAATGTGATAAATAGGAAATCTAAATAATATATTCTTTGAGTTCCTTGTTTGCACTTTCTCACTGTTGTTAGTTTAAGTGCCATTTCATTTATGAAAAAATATATTTAAAAACTATTCTGGTAAATCAAACATTTCATCTATAGAAAAGTATTTATCATTTTTTCCATAATATTACTGTACACTTGTATTCTGCTATTCTTGCACAATAGTCCATAATGTGCTAAAATCAATCAAAGACATACACAAACCATTCTGTGTGGACCTGAAGATCCATACAGTATATTCTGCTTCAGCCACAATGTCTTTTAGGTCACACCATCTGTATTAAAACAGTCACTGAAAATTCTACAAGTTCTTAATAAACACTACAGATATCTTAAGGACTTTGAGCAGAGAATCAATTAGTATTTTCTGAAGCGAATTCACTCCCTGATCATTTTATGATTAAGCCCATCAGACACCCATAAGAAATAAATAATAAAAACTATAATATAAATATACATCCACATACAGTCCCCTCATACTGTTCAATTTGGTGTAAAAACCCAACACACAGAAAACAGCAAAGGATATGCAACATAACCACAGTCACTTAACTGTGAACACTTGTTAATTTTCTTCTTAAAGGTTGAAATGTGCACATTTTTGTTTTTTACATTGAATTTAGCTCTCTCAAATTAGTAAAATAAAATGTTATCTCTGAAGGAATTACTCAATTAATTGTACTCACCAAAGGATGAGTAACAGCTTTTAACATGATAAAAATGGACATTCAAAAAAGATGATATATAATATGTGTAATATGTAACAGTGCACAAATAGTACTTATAAATGACCTAAAAAGAAAATAATTTTCCTAGTGTATATATTGGTTATCCCGTTAAAAACACAGTATACTCTTTTAAATTCTTCCTACAATACTGAATAAAAGACTTAAGTAGAAGTAGAAAGAGGAAAAAGAAATAAAAATATAGAATCAGCCAAATCATATACTACGCCCTCCTGATTAATTCATGCTCCCGATGCAACAGTAGCAAAAAACATAATATAACAAAGTGAATTATAGACTGGATAATATGTCTTGTCTAAAACAATTCTTAAAATGCCAGACTGTTATACTATAGCACTGCACAGAGCAAAGTCATATTTGTCATAAATAATTGAATTCCAGAAAACAAGAGGGCCACTGTAATTCACACCTCTAAATATTTATTTACAATAACATTCTTAGAATGTTATTTACAATAGCATTCTACAATCGCAAAATGTATTGGAAGCCTCCAGAATTCTATAGATGCCTCTGAACATTGTCTGGATACATAGAAGACATTCACTACTTACTGAAGGCTCAGTAATAACACCTGGTTAAGGTCAGAGAGCTGTCTGAAGACTGCAAGCAAATGGTCATTGACCTTCTCAAGTGGGGGGATGGGCTGTAAGGAATTCACAAAAGGCTGAATCTATGACTTTAAACTTAATAATAGTTTGCATTATTAATATATACTGTACAAGGCTACATGTACTGTATAGAGGCATCCCTGCCCGTAAGTGAATGCAAGATTATCTTCCCACCACATGGTGTAAAACTGTGAGAAAGTAGTCTGGGAGGCAACTGTAGGTCCTAAGGCAGCAGATGGAGATCTCCGGCAGAAACTGGCATCTTCAGCATACAAAGTGTCAACACTAGCATTCAACATCACCTGCATGAATGAGGCATTCATGGCCGGGCAGCAAGGAAATCTAGTCAGGTCAAACCTCTAAAAGTGTATCAGGGTGACAAACCATACCTTATAGCCATTTGAAACTGTTTCCTTCTTCAATAATTTGGTGAAATTTGCTTTCTGTACAGCAGGAGAACATTGACGAAGCAGACAGACAAGACATACAATATATAAAAAAAATGAATACCAGTTGTGTGCTTGGTGTAAAAAAGGTGACATTCATGTTACGAAAACAACAATTTCCATTGGAGGGTGTGTGTGTGTGTGTGTGTGTGTGTGGGGGTTACAGAGTGCCTGTTAGAGTGTGGTTGGTTTGGATCTGTGGTTCCTGGTTCCATCGAAAAGGTAGATGGAATACTATCCTTCAGCCAAGAAACTCAAGTTTGACAAAAAAAAAATAACATTCCACCACGACAATGTTTCCAAAGCATACATACTCTACATGTGGACAAAGAACTGGTTAAGTCCACGCAGAATAATTGTTTTCAACTGGCCATCACAATCTCCAAGCCACAATCCAATCAAATCTGGGTTCAAACTCAAGTAGGCTGTTCACAAACTAAAAGGGCCTAGAAACTTTCTAGGTCAATAATCACTCCTCAGACGTATGAGAGTGCAGTAATCCCTACCAGAGGAGGATTTTTAAATACTGAATACAGGGGTGTGAATAAACGTGACCTTTGTTTTCTGGACTTTCAATTATTTACGACAAATATGACTTTGCTCCCTGAAATGATGTTAAGATTACAGTTTGACATTTTCTTTTCAGAGGGACACTATCCAATCTATACATTTTTCTGTTATACTTTGTTCCCAGTTTATGAGGGGTATGAATAATTCTGGAAGGTACTGTATATTTGCATGGTTCAGCTTTTCAGTAGTGTTAATTCTGCTATTGAGCTAAGCAAGTTAAGTGAAATTAGACTTCCATACATTGAAATAGTAGAAAGCAGAAAAAAAAGCCATCTTACAGCAGCAGTCCTCCATGGGCTCTTAAGTTAGAAATAACAATATTCAAAGTGATGACCACTAGTTTCAGATCATTGAAAAATATAAAACATTTTCTTTGGCAAACAGCTTCTTAACAAAACAGGTGTAATAAATAAAAAAATTAAGTAAACCATTACAACACAAACACAGAAGTATTCAAATGATCAGCATTAGTAGCTTCTCCCAATTAATCATTTTACACACATTCCACATACTGTATGCCTGTTGCTCAAAGGCTATTGTAAATATTTGCCTGAAATGAAGAAATCAGAAATATTTCAGGACTCTTAGTGTCAGAGTCCAAAGTTCCGTCTCTAAACTACAGCAAAAGTGTCCATTATTTTTATACGATGAGCACACGTCACTTTTGCTAAGGATCATGATTTTCCATGTCCCTGTACTGTACTACATACTGTAGTAAATGGCATTGTGTAGAGTTTAAGAAGTAGAGCTGTTGCTGTTACTATGATTTTCACAAAATTGTACCTCTACAGACAAACATGTTTAATGATTTTTTAATTTTTTTAAAATTAAATTGCTTTGTATTTGTATGCCATTACCATGTATACATTTCACAAGACATGACACTATAATAATGCAGCCCAGAAATCAAAGGTTGAACAAACTGCTGTGGAAATGACAACTAATTTAAGACATAGTAGTTCAGGTGGGTAGCTGCGTCAGCATGCGTAGGCTGCAAAGGAACAAGTAATAGGTTTATTCCATGCTGAAAAAAAGCATGGAATTTTTTCAGCATGGAATAAACCTATTACTTGTTCCTAATTTAAGACATTTCCTTCAACTTTTTGGCAGCATTGAAAGCACAACTAACACCCTCTATGCAAATGAAAACAATTTTATCTCATGCAGGACTTTTATTGTGGTCTTTGCTGTCGTCGCTAGACTTCTCTGATACAGACTATTCAGCATCAAATGATCTGCTCTCTTTCCGGAAACTTTTATATTCTCAGGTAATTTACACCTGCAGAAAATCTGATTCTTGGCAATTATCATATTTTTTAAATGGGATGGATTAGAATGACTAAAACGCTCACTCTAATGTTACAAAAATTACTAATAGCCCAGATTTCTACAAGAAGCTCTGAAAGGACCTGTCAGTCATACTACCGTACACCTGATACTTGTGTCATCACAGACATACTCATATAAAGAAAAACAAGATGAAAGTGTACTCATTTTATTTTACTACAACGAAGTAATGTCTACCCAATGTGTTTTTGACTATAAGAAGATCATATCCTTCAGGTTGACTCAGAAGATTTTATTGCACAAGAGTATGCTTGGGGTGAAATGCCTGTAATATTCAGATAAATATCAAAAGTCATAAAAAGCACTATTACTAGTACCGATACCAGTTTAAGCATACACCACTTCTAATTCTAGTTCACATTATATGACAAAAATATACTTTTCACTACATTAATGCTAATATAAAAATGCCCTTGCTTTGTTGCAGTTTTAAAAACAATATGGTTACCAATACTGCATCTACATCAACCTACACAGGTTTTATAATTATTATCCAATTAATAAAAATCCCCAAAACCTCAAAATGCCATATGTCTCCTGACATGAGCATAATTACTAAATAGCATTAATGAAACAAGAAAACTACAAGCGTAACTGAGCAAAACTGTTTTACGTGAATTCTAAAAAAGAAAATGTGTCAGACTTTCAGTAAAAAAGAATGAGATTCAAAAGACAAAACACCTTAAAAGATCCCTTTTAGACAAAGCTAAGGTAAAGGCTACGAGAAAAAAAGATGCCTTCAAAGTCAAAGTTCAAATTTAGCCTTGTTGTAAGAAAATATGCCACCTTCTAATGCCCATTGAAAGAAACCATCATTGAAAGAGTTCAAAACAAATGCCACAGTGAGCCTGGCATTGTTAACATGAGCAACTGCAAAAACAGTGAAATTGTCCAGTTTTTCTACAGCTCTCCATACTGTATGGGACACATCGGGCACTTAAGCACTTGATAAGATTCGGTACATATAAAAACGAGACCTTGCAGAACACTTTTTCTCAGAAGGGCAGTAAGTATTATCTTTCTGTATAAGAATCGATTCATGCCCCCTCCCCATGTGACGTACAAAGTACGTATGAATTGGCTTCATTACTCTGCTCTCCTCCCCACCAATAGCTGATGTGTGGTGAGTGTTCTGGCGCACTATGGCTGCCGTTGCATCATCCAGGTGGATGCTGCACATTGGTGGTAGTGGAGGGGAGTCCCCATTACCTGTAAAGTGCTTTGAGTGGAGTGTCCAGAAAAAGCGCTATATAAGTGTTAGCAATTATAATTATGATTAATTATTATTAAAGCCAACCTATAAGACACAGCAATGCTTGCCATTGTTCAATCCTACGCATTTTGTCCTGTCACAGTTGCACATTATGACAAGAAAGTGCTGGCTCAGTGGTTTCGTAAATCCGATTTTAAATGCAAAATATCAAAAAAGATGTCTGTCCAATAAGTTGCAATAATACCATAAACACATCCTAAAAACATTGGTTACAAACTAAACACATTAACGGATCCTTCTTAATTGAGATTTGATGAGGTGGTGGGAATGAACTGCACGCTGACTTGGAAGCCTGCTGTGGCAACACACTGCTAGTCCTTTGGTTTTTGATTAAAATCAGCAGATGAGCTGTTTCTCAGGGAGCTCATCCTAATTACGGCCCCCTGGAGGCTGATGACAGTGGCTGTCAGTCTGGATAAAGGGGCAGAAAGCTTATTTTCTCGTCTAGCCAGGACACACTGAACTTCCTACAACAATATAGGGATTTAATTGACAGTTCCATGAGTATCTATGTATTAAAAAGACTTTGCTGCCGATGGGGTTTCAATGGGGCTACTAAACACTGACCAAGGCCTCCACTCATGTGTGAGAGTGCCAACATCGTAGCTTTGTTTTGTCTCAATTCCTTTGCTATCAAGAAGCCCGTCAGTACAATGAAAAGACAGCAGCTCTCTGTTATAAGTGCAGTTATGAGGCTGGGTGAATACCTTGTAAAGAGTCAATAAATTACCTTCCCTACATGGTATCCTGTATAATAAAAGGCACTACCAAGGAAATCTACACATTAAGTAAGACACAATGGTTTTCCATTGCCAAATGGCCACTGAATGAGATTGCATGCAACTATATGTTCTGCTTAATTTGACAAATTGCCTATTGGGCAAAGCATGCTACTTCACTGACTAATATGCTATGAAGCCGACAGTACTGTTATATAAAATAAGAAGAACCTCCCCACTACATAAAACAAGAAGCAGAATCTAGTTCAATCTGTAAAACAGAAAATGCATTTTGATGTGTTAATAAACCTCATATGACACTGTATTATATTAAATAATTCTTTGTAAGAGATTAAAGCTCTACATTTCTACAGTTTTGAGCAAGCAGCTGCTCAAAACCAAATGAAGCTTTGAACAGCAAGCCAAAGAAAATGCTCCTAATATTAAAAAAAAAACTTTTACAGTACAAACTAATCTTGTTAAAATATGTTTCTCTTGAGCACTCAGCATTATTACTGCAATTCCTTTTGTGAAAACTGGCACCACCATATGTTAAAAAAAAAGTATTCAGACCTTTGCATAGTTTTCATATTTTGGTGTTCTAAATCTTCTAGACATGACACTTTGAAGAAGCAACAATATATATAAACAAACTACTCCAGATATTCAAAGGAAAAAACAAAAACAGATAATTACAATTATCAGAAAAATAAGAAGAATATTCAAGTCATGATTGCACAAGTATCCATTGCTGTGGCAAATCTGAATTGATTAAATTAATTAAGGTACACATACATGTATTTACATTAAGGTGTCACACAATTACTGTACTTAAGTGGCCTTGGTATGCAATAATAGGTATGGTTCTTGTGACTTCAGAATTCAGACTCTGAACACTTGTCTCTGAGGCTCCTTGATCACACAGTGAATTTTAAGCAAAGACTCAACTGTGAAGGCTAAGGACCTTTAAGTTTTAAAACAGTCCGTCATCAAGAAATGGAAGGTGCATCATACCCATCATACAGTACCACCCAGTCACTGCCTAGATCAGGCTGCCTCTCTAAACTGGGGTGAGTTTCCCAAAAACGATGAATCTCAGAGACTAACGAGCAACTGTACGATGTAAGTATGTGCTACTTTTTCGTGTGTTTCCCCAAACCCCTCTTAATCGGTCATTTAAGGAGAGAGTATAAAGTACTTCTTTGTTAACCTTGCCCAGTCGGTTAGAGAAAGCATTACAGGTCGATTGAAAAACAATCGATTGACAATACTTTGACAATACTTTCATTATATGGTGTCGGTTTTGCTCTTTCAGTGCAATTAAATAAAAGCTGTGAAAAGTACTGAGGAAAACATGACATCATTTAATTACCAATGAAGCGAAAGCACAAAATCGGACACCTATTGTTTCTAGGACGAACACGAAAAAAAATGACAGCTACACGGCGTAAAAGAAAGCCGCATTTTTCTAAGGAAGAGCTTGCTCTTCTTTTAGATGAAATTGACAACAACAGAGTGTTATTGTTGACGAAGGCACACGGCAGCCTATCCAACACTGAGAAGAAATTTAAGTGGAATGAAATAGCCGAGAGAATGAGTGTCTGCACGTCACAACCTCGGTCAGGCTCTGATGTGTGAAAAAAATAGAGAATTGAGGAGAGAGAGGGCCAAGACTAGAGGCGGGCAGATGACAACATTGCCCCTTTCCCCAGAGGAGGAAAGAACCCTGGCAATCCTCGGGCCTGTTGCTGCAGAGGGAATATCTGGAGGGATAGATGTCTGTGGGAATGAGTTTCCCCACACTTCCTCGCCCCAGCATCCAAACCCCTGATCCAGTGAAGGCCCACGGGTGGAATCGTCTCAGACGTGCCCCAGTCGACGGCCACCACCTGAACCACAGGCACAGGTGAATGCCTGTGCCTGTAGTCAAGAACTAATAGCTCTTGAACGGGAGAGTCTGCAACTACAGAGAGAAAAGCTCAAACTCAAACATAAGGTTCTGGAGCAGCGAAAAAGGCACCACACAGAGCTACTGGAACTCAAGAAGAGAAAACTCGATGTGATGGTGAGACAGCTAGCTGTGTCTGAGGCACAGTATGACCGGCCCTCTATATCGGTGCCGATAATACTGCCTTCTGAACAAGGTGAGTTACTGTGAACATGTCTGGACTATACTCTTCTACTGTAGTTTTCTATTTGCAACCTAATGTATATATTCATTACTTTACTTTCTTTTCAGGCACTCAGACACAGCCTGGAGGCAATTTGTAACTTGTTTATATACTGTATGTATAAATATTCAATTTTTATTATGTTAAATAAATTAAATGATGTATTAAGAATCTCCACACTCCTTCAGACTATGCAAAGTGTGTTTATTTCTCAAATATACAGGGAATAACTCAATTACAATTACAGAATATTTGAACCAAGAAAAAAAAAATTATGTGAGAACGGTAGTGATGATGGCCTGCCTAGCCTCCACAGCAGTCTCGTATACACCCTGTGCTTTAAGTTCAGGGATTTGGACATTTCCAAACTCCATCACTTCTTCCTCGTCAACATCTTCCTCGTCATCATTAGGCAGGGGTACGCGTGCTCTAACAGCAATGTTGTGCATCACTGCACACACAACTATCACAGCGCAGAACCACTGAGGTGAAAATCTGATGCCACCCAACGACTTGTGAAGACAGCGGAAGCGCATTTTCCATAAACATATATTGCGTTCCACCTCGCTGCGTGTTCGCCGATGTGCTGCGATGTATTGTTCTTCGGCTGCCGTCTGGGGGCTAGTAACAGGTGTCAACAGGGATGCATGAAGGGGATACCCACTATCAACCAGTAGCCATCCACCACCAAACTCGTCGTTTCTTGCCTTCTGACACACTGCCGAATTGGCCCAGATGAAGGCATCGTGGGTACTCCAAGGCCACTTTGCCACAATATCCGTAAAAAGTCGTTGGTGATTGCAAATCACCTGTACATTCAATGCAGAGAACCCTTTACAGCCGGTGTAACTAGGCTCCAAGAGACTGGGAGTATGAATGGGTATCAGCGTACCATCCACTGCTCCTACAACGTGCGGGATATTGCCGATTGTGTGGAACCCGATGTTAGTTTCACACAGCGCTTCAGGGGTGCACGGAAATGTTATCCAGGTGTTTGCATGGCGTAGAAGCAGTCTGGTGACTTAATGCACACACACAGATGCCTTGCCGAGTCCTTGTGCATGCCTTGTGCATCTCCAACAGTCTACTGGAATCCTCCAGTAGTATAGTATCGCAGCGCTATGGGAGCTGCACCACAGGGGTTAAAGCGTGGTTTCGTCGGGTGTGTCTGGAAAGGTCTTCCTCCACTAGATTGAGAAGTTCCATTATTTCTGCTCTTGGCAACCTGTATCTTTCAATTATTGCCTCCTCATTGGGATGATCAGGTGGATTGACGTTTGTCCAAACCGCACAATTAATTCGCACAGCTTGACTCCGCAGTCGATGTACGCATCCTGGACCGCGTCTTTGATTTAAGGCAAGAATTCTTTGACGCGCTGCCACTGTTAAGATTCACAGTGTTTCATCAGAATATACTGCTGTTTTATGTAGTTATTGGGTTTATTGGAACTACATTTTAATTGGTCTAATTAACATCTGGGAAAATGAACTACTAAGCCTGACATGTGTCACGTGCCACAGACTTAGGATGGACTCTCAACACATACAGGACCTACAATCACATTTAAAAGCAAATAGGTAGAAGCATTACCGTCAACAATCACGACAGAACATAAAACAGTATTTGAAATTTAAATATAAATAAATATTAGGCCTATAAATCACAAAAGTCAATAACCCTCTGCTATTGTAGCCTGTACAGGCCAATGATACAAGCCACCGCTACAACCCAGTGATTTAACTTAAATAATGCACTACTGCATTTCAGCATGACAATTCTGATATAATCTAGTCAAGTATTTATTTTAGTATTCCAAATTTCTGTCTGGGGATCTCTGTCGCTAAGGTTGGCGCAAGAGGTAGCCACTTTAAGAAGCACTTAGCGATTAACAAGTGGGTCGGGGAGCATGTAGATCATGAAGGATTTAACGTGCTACTTTAGTTACAATGGATTTGGGGAAACACTCGTAAATTAACGATAGATCTTAAGATCGAGTTTACGATGTTCTTAGCGTTACAATGCTTTCAGGAAACTCACCCCTTTGCAGTTGGGCAAGAAGAAAACTGGTGAAGGATGACACTGTGAGGCCAAATTTGAAAGAAATGCTGAATCTAATGCTTGAGATGGGAGAAAATGAGCATCAGTCAACAGTATTCTGGTTTCTCCTCAAAGCTGTCCTGCATTAAAGAGTGGGTAATCCATGCCATACACCTGAATGATCCTGAAAAAATGTGGCAAAACGTATTGTGCTCAGAGGATACCAAATCAGAAAATTCTTGTCTAAATGCATAGTGTTAAGTTTGCACAGACCCAATACAGCACATATCCTATTTAAACCATGCACACAGTCAAGATTATAAGTGCCAGTATCGTGGTATGGTGATACTTCTCAGCATGGACTAGACATCTTGAAAAAAGTGTAGCAAAGTATAGGCAGATTACTACAGGAAAACCTACTCCAATCTGCTACAGACTTAAAACTGGGGCAACAAATTACCTTTCAACAGGACAATTATTCAAGCAGGCCAAATTTACCCTGGTCAAAGTCCTAACTTGAACCCTATCCAGAATCTGTGGAAAGACTTGAAAACTGTTGTCCCTAAGCAACTTCAGAGAGTTTCAGCAAATCTGCTTGGAAGCATGGTCAAAAACTGTATCATCCCAGCTTACAAAGGTAATGATATTGCGTTCATGGGTCTGAATACAATCAAGATATTTTAAATTTATTCTCTTCAGTTTGTGTTGACATTTACTGTAGGTTATTTTACAATTAGAGTATCTTGAAGGCTTCTGTTTGAGCATTTGGGAATTGAATAAAATATTACTAAAAAAAAAGTTGTGTGCATCACATTGCACATCATATCCCATGGAGAAAGTTCCCATGTGTCCCATTTGTGGAAAGGTCTGAAAACATTTGCAAGAGAGTATCTTTTTCTTATTTCTTAGACACTTATTAATTGTGTTCACCAGAACATCACCCATTCTATAAGCATTCATATTATTTGAGAAGCACGCCAATAAGTAGTATCAGCTCTCTAGTATTATGAAGCCATAAATGTATAGCATAAAAACAAAAGTTGATGTTTTGCATATAAAAATATTTATACATTTAAATATAAATTACTACATGATGGTAATTTTACGAAAAAGAGCCAGTAACCTAACCAGTTGTGGATATTTTTCAAGAGAATCACTGCTTCAATACAAACTGTATATCTTGTTTTTTTTTGATGGCACGACACACAATAAATGTAACATAATTCACATCATCAAAATAAATCTTTCAGTAGCGTCAATTTCTGCAGTCATTTTGTAATTATTAAATGTGCTCTGGTCAGCACTACACACCTCACTGTGAATAATAGGAAGGACCTTTGCCAAAATCTTCAGGAAATCACATCAAGCAAATAGCCCTTGTGCAAAGTACAAGGGTTAGTACAACTACACAAATAGTAAGGTTTACTGTGAAACATCTTTGATGTACTGGATATCCTAGATTTCTGTGAAGCCAGCGAAACATTTCACACAATTTCAACACACAGTGTGGTGTTGACATCTCAGATATTTAGGAAGCCACCTACTGTAAGCGCTACAATCGGAAAAATGTACAGGTGCAGCTGCCACAGTCAACTTGTTTAATTGTAGTGTTTTTACTTCCTGGATTGCGTTAATACTTAACACTATTTATTTTTATTCCTGAACATTCTTGGCACAACAGCTTGCATTAGCCACACAGATCACAGCAGTGCCATTTTAACCCAAATAACAAACTGTTTTCAAAAGGATGACTGACCACAACTTCCCACTTTTACAAAAAGCACATATGACTCGCTTTTGGCAAGTAATAAAGAATTAAATTTTTATGTACTGAAGAAACAAAAAAACATGTTGGGAAGAAGGGATACCCTGTGGGGGCAGGGCCAAACTATGTGATTGTTTAACAGTGGAACAGTTTACTGAACACTTGGATTTCTCACGTTTCTCTCAGGTGTTTCTGTTTACAGGATAAAGTGGTCAGCATCCCTTCAAATAAGTGAGAAAAGAAAAAGAAAACGCATCTACTGTAAGTGCTCAGTCGCTTCCTAACAGAACTTCAATCAGAGCATTCTTAATGCTGAGAGGGTGAAAACAGAACTAAATGTGCTTCCTACCAAGCAAATCGGCCTAAGGAAAACTCAAATCAAACACATTAAAAGTAAGGCAAGTTTCACTATATGGGTGCAACGTTGCATAAGTTGGGTTTTTTTCCACCCCAAGAAAAGATATGCATCTTAATCGCAAGGAAAGTGAAAAGGATCTATGCAAGACTCTCACCAAAATAGTCTTCACTAATCTCTGTCGTACTATCAAGACTTGATTCCTTTGTCAGTAAGGAGTGGTTTGCTTCAGAACTCATTGCTAGTGTTTCGATGCGGGCCTCTGCACTGCTGGAAACATCTGCGTTTGCTGCTTGGGAAAGGTGGTCTTCTAGGAGGTTCTCTTCCGCCGTGATGCCAGTTCTGGGACGCGTGAGGTCTGAGGGACCGTGCAGTGGTTCTGAAACTGTGGCGAGCTGGACTCCGGCTGCCACTGCCGACCGCTCTTCTATGGGGTTTTCCATTTCCGTGCACTCTAGCACTGCAGCAGCCAGCTCCTCAGTCATCTTCACTATCTCAGCTCCACGTCTATCTATTTCATCTGTTGTTGGCGACGGAGGCAAAGCTAGCATCCTTTCACTGGGGACCAAAGCGTCTGTACAAATACCGCCCTTACTGTTGCCCTCTGGACCTGCCTGTGGGCTCAAGAGGGTCTGTGGGCCGCCATCAGCTGTTTGTTGGTTCCTTGATGGAATTTCTCCGTTTCTTATCCTGTTGTCTAATGGGACAGGAGAAAAAGATTAATGATGAATGGTTTATAGATGAATTAAATTCCTGCTGCAATAAATCCCAATCCTAAATACTACAGGTAAATCTGACTGAGCTAACATTGTAAGACAGTGGTAGATAGTTTCATGGTAGATTTCCACCGAAAGGAGAAATGCAATGTTTTGCTGTTGAGCCTTCTTCAGGTGTGACACAGCTGAAATGCTGTGTCTCTCCTATATGTTTTTCAGTATAGAACTGACGTTGACGTAGCTCCCCGTTCAAACATCTTCTATGGGTGAACATGTTCAATGTCTTGCAAACCCACATGCATTGAGCTGGTCTCCAGTGTTGCTCTGGGGACCCAAAATATTCATGTTTTGACTGACCTGCGCAAAAAGGAAGACTTAGTGTTGAAACAATAAAAATATACTTTATAAACTACTAATAGACAAAGGAAAAGAACTATTAAAATACACAGAATAAATGCTGGTTGGAACAATGCTCTGGAATGGAAAGTGGAGCGATGTTACATTTGGGAAAAGTGAAGAGGTAATTTACAACAATGTGCATTATCTTTGCTATTGCTTTTATTTTGGTTAGCAAACAGATCATGCAGTTTTTTATAACTTTGCTTGATATCTTTTTTAATATATTTTTTTTGCATCTGAAGTTTTTTAACTGTATTTTTTTCACATCAAATATACCTCAGGGCTCTTGGTACCATTCTTTTTAGTACGAATATAGTATGTTACCACTGGATACTCTGTAGGTATGGCAACATAATTTAGTTTTATGCTAATACAGCACAGACAGAAAGAACCAACCCTGACACTAATCAAGCACAGTCTGCCTTGGGATTAGAAATGTTAGAAAATGCTCAATGTTAAAAAGTGCAAACATTTTTTTAAGGACTGAAATTACGCTTTCCTTATCAATCCCACACCTGTGTTGGAATCAGTCCAAGCACTCAGGTCAGGAATCTTGGTGTCATCACTGATCCATGTGTTGCATTTGAAGCTCATGTTTACGATGTTGTAAAGATCTCATCTTTCCATCTTTGTAATATTGTATCCTTTCTTATCTCTCCAAATCTGAAGCAGAAAATCTAATGCACATATTTGTCTTTTCCGGGCTTGATCTTGGTAATGCACTGCTTGTTTGGCAACAGCAACATGTTCCTAACAAGAAACATCATGTTCAGCAGCTTAGATCTTAACTAAAAAGAAAATGCATGAGTATATATCCCAGTTTTAGCTTCCTTGCATTGGAAAATCCAAATACAATTCAGAATACTGCGACTCACCTTTAAGGATTGAATAGTTTGGCTCCTGACTACACAAGTGAACTGTTAACTCCCTATACAGTTCATGTACATACAGTACTGTATGGAAGTCATTTATGCCCTCTGGACTCTGTCTTTAGGTTTCAAAACCAAAATACCTGGCTTTGGAATGATATTCCAACCCATATCAGATGACGAATATCAGTCAGCACTTTCAAAAGTCTTCAGACGTTTATATACTGTCTTTTAAATGTCTTTAATTTTCTATAGTAATTTATGTATACATCTCTTTTGGTTTTGTATTTAACTTATACTATTTTAAAGCATCATAGCATGAAATATAATGAACCATAGCATCAAAGGTGCTATATAAAAAGAAGATTATTATTATTACATTAATGTTTAATGTTTAGTGTTCTGCGAATGGAATATATTCCTCAAAAAGGCCCATATAAAATAAAGTATGAGTGAGCGATTCAAATATGAAAACATTAGGAATACTGATTTCAAATTCATGACTTTTAAGAGACTGCAATAATACGTTTATGGCCCAGTGAAAAGATACAAGGAAAAAAAAGAAACTACGTTATACAAGTTAAATGGGCATAAATTAGTTATGCTATTTCTCCAAAATCTCTTTTCTAATCTTGGAAGTTACTGACCCATGTTTGTGAACATTCAGTTAAAATGTTATATGCTCCATTCGGCATGTAAGACTTTCCTTGCAAAAATGTTTTGTTACAATTTAGCATGTAAAAGGTCCGTATTTATAGGCTGCTATCAAAACACGCCCCAGGTTTTGAATGTCAGCAGGCGGAATTTGCTAACATTTTCAAATGCCATGGCATTTCAAAAGAAATGGCTACTTATCCATCAGTACCAATATTGCTTTAAAGGGAAAATTTTGAGAGAGCATGCACTGCTAATTACATCCTTTCATGTCGCTTACAGAGGGCATCCTTAATGAACACTGAAGCACGTTACACACAATTACACATTCACCTTTAGGTGGCTGTGTCTTCAGCTGTGGCTGCTGTTCCATTAGTTCTAACAGAGGGGATCGGGGCCTCTGGATCCCACTCAGGGCTCGGTCATTTAGTGAAATGGTATCCCTTCCTCCTAGATGCCAAAGGTTCAGAAAAAAAGGTAAAATGTTACGGCATCAAATTACATCACCAAAAATGAACATCCCATTTCATCCTCACAAAATTAATGTCAGCACACACCAAAAGGTAAGTCTGGGATTTGCGGAAGAGAGGTTTCAAAACATGCATACCTAAGCACTGAGGCACAACACGTCATACATGAGCAATATCGAATTCGGAGGAAGTAGCAGCAGATTTTGTTTGTCATCCATCTTCATTAGTGCTGCATGCAAACATCAAGGACTGATGCCATATGTTACACACAGGGGATTGTTACCTATATAATGCAAGCATGATATAGTTGCAAAAAACATCAAAATGTGTTGCCATTACATTCAGCGGAACATTAAATAAAATATGCATATTACACGCTGAGAACTTAACATCTGGAAAACAAACAAATGTCTAAAACCGAGGAAGCATATGTGAGTTGAAAGCAACGACTGCAAAGCACAGCAAATAGCCATAAGTATTATTATCTAGACAGAAAAACCCAAACCATGAGGGTATAAATACATTACACTCAGCCCTTAAAATATGTATGCATCTACTTTTTTTTATACACCACTATTGGCAATATAAAGGATAAATGTAATTATTCAAGCATACTTAATATTGATTCTTTAATTTACTGTGCTTATTTTTTTCTTGTAGTTTTTCTCCAGAAGTTTCCTGCTGGAGAAGATCATGCAAAACTACCTCTATGAACTCTGCTGAGTGTTAATAGGAAACCATTATACAAGTAGGGGATTATAGAAAGTAAAAGCCCATGAAAAGAGCTAAAGAGTACAAGAACAGTTACAAAGCTTCAGTGATGCAACTAAATGAAGGAGAAAAAAGCAGAAAATTAGCTGAAAGACCTGGTTTACCTAAAGCACTGTGTGGGATAATACTGACAAAAAATGGAGAAGAACAACTTCAGCTAGCTCCAGATGTAGAAGACCAAGTACGGTTTCTACAAAATGTGACTTGTTGGGGTATCCCAGCAGTATCCTTGTGATACTGCAAATATTTAAACAAAAACTGAAAGAATGTGGTCAGTAGATTCATAAGAAAAAACAAACACCTGCACAAGATGAGTGCCCATGGACAAAAACCACATGTAAAAACAGATTGGAGCTTTCTATTTAAAATATTGATTAGCAAAAGAAATGCATCACTCTTACTTATCTTAGTATGGTCTAAGAAAATCACAAGAATATAGTTTTTGGAAACTGAGTTTGGTGTTATTTTTATTTATTGATCATTCATGACTGACCATGACTCACTGAAGTGTCTTTGACTGCTTCATACGGTAAGTGCTAAATCATGTCAAGTATTAGTAAGAATGTTGATTGGGCACCAATCAATGGGAGGTACAAGTGTGATGGTCTGGACAGTTGAATTTATTCACCACAAACCTTCACTTTTGATTAATGGCAAATTGACTGCATGACACTAAATTGGTCAAATGCAGGGACCTCACTTGCTACCCATCCTATAGGGTTATCCCGAGATGCACACGTTCTACAAGGACCATGCATGAGCTCATACTATGTAACAATGGCTTTCTTGGAGAACAGACCAGAATCTCACTAGAAAGTGTTTGCAATATTTAATCAAATCATAACTCACAGATATACAGTTTATATTGCTTTAACAGTGCCCACACATACTACTAACCTTTGACATTATTGAGTTTGTAGTAGTTATAAGCTTCTTTTGATGTTCAGTGAAGTTTCTTCAATCATTTTTTTTTTAGTCTGACAAAATTGATTTTTCTTACTTAGAAAGTAGCCATATTCTTCAGAAAAAGAGATTGTAAAGAAGAGTTCCTCATGACCAGAATTAAGCATGGTGCACATTTTGTGATGGCATTAGAGTGGTTTTCTCAGGCTCTGGTAATCTCTGTATTGTAGAAGGATCGACAAATGGTAAAAATATAAATTATTCACAGTCTCACATGCTGCCCAGTGCTAGAAAACTTAGTGGACAGATATTTGTATTCCAGTAGGATAACGCCCCTAAGCATACTATGTAGTCCACAAAAGAATTTCTGTACAAAAAGGAGATTACATTGATGTATTTCCCATCTGAACTCCCAGAGACTTGAATTCCACTGTGATGCGGTAGAGTGACTTGGTGACTTGAAAGCTGCTATTGTAAAGCAGAAACCAACCTATAAGCTGTAAGTGTTGAAGAAATCTTCAACCAAAATCAGCAACATACTGTATACAGGTTTCCAGGAACTGGTTTCAAAGTACAAAAAAGTATCGCTTGCTTCAGAGGAAGCAAAGGCTGTACAACACATACTGCAAGTAAATCCAAATAGTTTTGTCTAAATGTGAAAGAAATGTAAAAAAATAAAGTTATTTTTTAACCGTGTGGTGTGTACTGTAGGACTTCAAAGCTTCCTGGAATTTGATTATTTTTAAGTGAGTCAAATCCCTTTTGAACTATAATTACTGTTTGTAATTACATTTGTAATTATGTAATAATTATGTTTGTAAAAACATAAGGAAGTGTATTAAATATTTTGTGCTTCCTTTCTACTTTTGCCAAAACAGGATAGAAAAAAATGTTCCTGTATTGCTATTTGCCATATATTTCCTAACTAGCTACAGGTGATGTCCACTGCTCTTCTTTATAAGGTCATTTGAAAATATTTGGTGATATTATTCGCCCACATACTGTTAGACAGGGAAATGTACATATCATAAATGTGCGATGAATCATTTTCAGTTGCATTCACTATGAAGCTAGAGATATTGGTTCCAGACTTTTTATGCACGTTCGATAAGTCTGATTGTGTGGGCGTTTCTTTATGAAATATGCTATTAGGTATTCAACTCACAGGAGGGCTTGTTAAAATTGAACTAAGCATTAGACAAGCCTCAGCTTTCTTGAAAGCAAAATCTGAAATGTTGTGTGCTCTGCTGATCTCTGATTATGCAATAAAATCACTGCTGACCAATACTGATGACTCAGAAGGGACTTAATGATCATTAGTGAACAATGATAGCATCCATCTTTTTTTGTCAGTAGAAATAAAATCCCCCCAAAAATCAATACAAAATAAGGGTCACAACTACAACATTACGATTTATACTATATAATATCTCACTATGCATCTTCTCTACAGGAATGTTTTAAATACATGCCCATCAGATGATTTAAGTATTTTCTTGACAGATTTTACAACAAAGAAAATTGGTGATTTTCCATTTTAAACACGTGTCCTCACATAGAGTTTGAAACTAATACATTGGCAAATCCATATTAGATGGTTAAAGACCTCTTCTAACATTCATATAAAAATTGCACATCCAGTAATACAATTTGTTTGCATGCATGTGAAGGAATAAAGCTTGCCAAGAGACAAACTGTATTATCATTGCAGTGACATAAGGTTAACTCAAGGAAGGGACTCAAAGTATCAGATTATCAGTGTGCATGGAGTAAAGAAAATTTAAATGAACAAGATTTACCAGCAAACAGACAGTATCAGAGACTACAGTTACAGTGTTCAACTTAAGAACATAAGAAAGGTTACAAACAAGAGAAGGTCATCTGGCCCATTTAACCTGTCTGGTAGAGAGCAATCACCACAGGATAATACTTTGTTTGATTTCTCAGAAATTTGCCTTGAAATCACCTCAGTTTTACACACAAAGAAACGTACTAAACATACAAACAGTACAAGTAAACATTACATGACAAACAACTACCCATACAGATTCATTTCACACCTCTCCTACAGGAATCCACAGACCTACAGCAGTAAACAAGTACACTAAGTCCATAAAATTACACATGACATTTTGTGCATAATCCACTGATAACACGAGCCCACTAACCATTACTCATTTTTGTTGACTTACTTATTGATTGAGACGTTTGGCTCATTATGGGGAAAAATAATTCCTCATTGTGTTAAGTCTACTGTACATTGAAGTATTTCTAAAAGTCTGTTGAAAGGCCTGAATTGCATTCATTATGCAAAATGTGAGAGGTATCTGATGACATACTAACTTAGTCTCAACATACTTTTAATATAAGCAGTTTGAAGAACTGCTTGAAAAATCTGCTCCTGTACCTGCCTCACAATTTTAAAACATCCTCACAAGTCTGGATATCTTATCCTTTTGATACACAGAAATCGTTATTCCACACTGCATCTCACTTTGTATCACAGAGCTGAAAAAACGGACAGAATCTCACTGCTAATACTAAAATCTCAACCTGTGAAGAAACTTAATTTGCTGCTGTACTTTATTATACATAAAGTCAACATTCTGTTTTGGAAGGCACATATCATCAATATGTACAAAGTGGGGGCGGAGTGGTGGCACTGTGGCTAAGGATCTGCACCTGTGGCTGGAAGGTTGCCGGTTGAAATCCCATGGCCGGCAGAGGAATCCTACTCTGTTGGACCCCTGAGCAAGGCCCTCAACCCCAACTGCTCCAGGGGCGCCATATAGCCATATCACCCTGCAACTCACAACTGGAACCCACTGAAGCTAAGCAGGTGTGAGCCTGGTCAGTACCTGGATGGGAGACCTCCTAGGAAAAACTAAGGTTGCTGCTGGAAGAGGTGTTAGTGGGACCAGCAGGGGGCGCTCACCCTGCGGTCCATGTGGGTCCTAATGCCCCAGTATAGTGACGGGGACACTATACTGTAAACAGGCGCCGTCCTTCGGATGAGATGTAAAACCAAGGTCCTGACTTTCTTGTGTCATTAAAAATCCCAGGGCGCTTCTCAAAAAGAGAAGGGGTGTAACCATGGTGTCCTGGACAAATTTCCAATTGGCCCTTACCAATCATGGCCTCCTAATAATCCCCATCTATGAATTGGCTACATTACTCTGCTCTCCTCCCCACTGATCACACACTGATGGTGTGTGGTGAGCGTTCTGGCGCACTATGGCTGCCGTCGCATCATCCAGGTGGATGCTGCACATTGGTGGTGGTGGAGGGGAGTCCCCATTACTTGTAAAGTGCTTTGAATGGAGTGTCCAGAAAAGCGCTATATAAGTGTAAGCAATTATTATTATTATTATTATTATTATTATTATATAAGTGGCTGACCCTGCGCTCTGACCCCAAGCTTCTCTCTCCCTGTCTGTGTATCTCATGGAGAGCAAGCTGGGGCATGCAAAAAGAAATTCCTAATGCAAGAAATTGTATATGGCTAATATCTAGTATATGATCTTACATACTGTATACCCCCAGGTTTTTATAAGATGTAATGTTTATAGTGGACTCATTATAAATTACAACTTCAATTACAACAAATATACAATTTCTTGCATTAGGAATTTGTATTTTTGCATACCCCAGCCTGCTCTCCATGAGACACACAGGCACAAAGACGGGGAGAGAGAAGCTTGGGATCAGAGTGCCATGTTATCTGGCATGGTACCTGTTAAACTAGTTAAAATGGGCACAGACTACAACTTTATCTACAGGAAGGAGGTGCTGCTACTCACAGGCAACACAAGCAGTTCTGATTTCCCAAAGATTACACACAGTCTCCGAGATGATCCTTGGCAAAAAAAAAAGTAAGACTGCTGGATCAACTCTTCTAATGATATGCACAACTCTTAAGGATAGTTTCATGCACCAGATGAACATGCAGTATGTAATAAAAAGGCATATTAAAGTCATCACTTTATTTGGTCCTGAATTTTTCTGGACTTTAAAATAACAGCAAGTCAGGCTTTTCTGAGCCCCATCTGTCCTGAAGTCAAACAGGCTCAGTACATCTACTTGCCTTCATTAGGCTTTCAGTCTTGTTTTCGTAATATAACATCTCTTTCAGAGAGTAATGGCATTACAAAGCCCAGATGTTGCGACCGAACAACATCAACCCCACGAGGAAAAAAAGTTAACAGATCCATGTTTTTGTATGAGTATGTCTGGAATTGCATGTTCGTGAAGCAAAATTTGGTCTACATTTTCATTTCTTTAAATCAACCATTCAGCTCAAGAAGAACAATCTCCAAATAAACATCCCCCAAAAAACAGTCCGTTCTGTCCTTTCTGTGCATGCTGAGTGGGAGAAATGCTGACAAGCTGTTGTCAATTAAATCTGCTGTAGGTAACTTTAACTGCAGCTCACTAAGGCTCACTCAACTGGGACTTAAATCAAGTTTTGTTAAGTTGGCACATGTTTTTTTTATACTTCCACTTGATTTAGAGCTCCGATCCTCTGGTCTTTTTTTTTTCCTTTGTCCATCTTAAGTTCAATCTACTCTATAGTTTCACTTTCATCAGGCGACTACACTTTCTACATCGTCTACAAATTTCTTAAGAACAGCACATTCCATAAATGTGTTTGTAATGTGGGCAATCATTTTCCGTAATGGATGCTTGTCAGTTTTATAAAAGAGAATGAAGGCTTATGACGGCCAGGCTTCACCGCACAGAAATTCTGGAGCCTCTCCCCATTTCTCTTAAGCAAAGTGGACACAGCAGCCTCTAGTGGCCAAGTATAGTATGACACGTTTCTGCAAACCCTGCAGAGAAAAATCTGTTTACAAAAAACAGGATTTATTTAATACACTGTACAAAGAATATATGAGGCATTTTTAACTTAGCTAAATTAGCTTAGTTCAGATCTATGATTTCTATTTGCAACTGATATTCAACACTTTTTCTGGATGACTGCACAAAGATATTGTGGTAAAAAAAAAACAATGGTGTCTTATAAATATGGAATTACAACTTGAACAGATAGTCCAAGAACATCTGCCTGAGCTATTACTGCCTCCAAAAAGAAAAAGAAAATAAAATTCTACAGGTATCGATTTAAGCACTGACAACATACACTGCATATCTTTATAAGATTACTGAGAACAGGAGGTATTAACATCAAAGACCATTGTTGTTATAATGAAAATGTCTCCCCAGGCACATTAGCTAGGCATTGATCCAGAGGCACAGTTTATCATTTCAATGATATGTAGCTTGTAAGATAGCATTATGACTTTAAAAATTAAAAATGTTGGAGGCTTTTAATGAAGTTCTGAAAATGATCTTATTTAAATTCTTATTTAAAAATGAATATCATATCTAGAAAGATGGATTTTGAGTTTTTTATTTCATTAAGATTTGCAGATTTTTTAAAGGATTACAAATTTTATTTTTTTTCTTTCTAAAGAGCTATAAAATTTTGGGATTTTCTTGAGGCACTGACGCACAAATAAGGAAAGTGGAAATATACATATTTTCACATATTTCTTTCCAGTCCCAATGTTCTGGCCTGTATTTTTATAACCCAAAATATTTCAGACAAATACTTAAAAGAGCAAAACTTCCAAAGGGAAAACATCATGGACAGGTGTTTGTCCTATATAGAGCAAAGAACATCTTGAAAAGGAAAACAAATCTCTGTAAGCATTTTTTCTTGAAGCAAAATGAACTAATAATAACAAGCATACAGAGAAAATGAGGTTATTATTGAGCCAAAAGATGAAGCCCAAGAAAGAATCCTTACAGCCAAGAAGAAAGGAAATATTTTCACACGGAAACATGCTGAAGATAAAGGGTTCTAAATCCAAAACACTTAGGTTAAATTCCTGTTGCTTCCCATGGCCCTCAATATTTTAGTTTATTCTAAAATTATAACTCCCTTTTTATCATTTTAGATGAATACCACTTTTCAGAGATGCTTGAGTTCTACCACACAAACAATAGCACACTGATTAGATTAATGGTGTTATAAATTAAACAGAGAAATACAGACAAAATGCTAAATGACTGAACACATTCAGAAATTAAAGACAGAAACACAAAACACAAGGGACAAGCAAGTTCCTTTAAGCTTAAGTCTTTCTTGAGGGTGGGAGCTATACTGGCAGATAAAATGGATGTAATAAATATTACTGTAGTAAAAACATACTCCCTAATCCCAGAGACACATTGTAGGTCAGGCCTTCGGTGAGCAGCAGGGAGAAAAAGAAATTTAGTTACTTCGTAGTTAAGGTCATACACTTCTTTGGGTTTTCTGAAGTGGTCAAATTCTGCTACAAATTCACAAATAAACAGCGTTTTAAATATTTTTTTTAAAGTACTGTGCAAAAGTGGGTGATATTAAAAGAGAATACCTCACTTTTTATTAATACTGTGTGGCACCATAGCTTCTACAATAATATACTTTACAACTGTCATGAACAATCTAGGATATAAGATTAGAAAGTGGAGATCTACCTTATGTCTTTCTGACTATCTTTTGTTCCATATTAACATTGTAAGACAGTACTATTTAACCTCAATCAGATTTCATTTAGGACATTGTAGTGGCCATTTAAGCACTCCCATAACACCAAATTCAACTCTTCTATCGAAATACATTTCCAAATATCTTTTTGCTAAGTCCAAAGTAAAACTCTAAAATACAGTATACTACAGATCTGGATAGTACTGTATACATATATATATATAAACTGTATATAGAGTATTATTAATAAAAAGGTCATGTAAACACAGACTGCAAGTATTTCTGGGCGCTGGGTGTTTGTTGAGAAATTTTCACTAACATTTTCAAACCACAGCTGAGTTGATGCTGAGAGGGGGAATATTGACAGTGTCTTCTGAATTGTGCACACGCTCAGAATTAAAAGTTAAATATTAAGCCATGCATGAAGAAAAACACAAAACATCAATACATTTAAACATTAAAGGAGATTGCTCACACTCCCCCATACATTCATATTATAACACCTTATTTTGATTCACAACGCTGTACTGTTCTAGCAATGCTTTATAGAGTATATAATCTAAAGGAGTTGTCTCTCTTTTGTATGAGTACTGCTCTCTGCTGCTCTATTGTTGAGAAAACAGGCTGAAGCTGTTTGAAGCTATGTTACAGACTTTGAGACAATAGTGAAGGAAGTACAAATGTGCACTGTAATCAGTAGCTCACCTGGAAGACTCCACAAACCAGACACTTCTAATGTTTTCAGCTTTTTCTCAAGTTCTGCAACGCGGTTTCCCAGAATCCTATAAAAAACCAAGGAAAAATAAAACTTCTTGGGTGTTTATTCCTTTACTTTCTTAAATGAATATTGTAATTTATATCATGCATGTCACCTGAACGTTTCCAATTATCAAGTATTGTATCCAAGTGGTACAAAAGCACCACTTCAGAATATTTAATTATTCTTACATTATTTTTGGTTAAGGTTTATTTTATAAGACTCATACTACAATGCATTTGCAATATAATGAAGAAAAAAGAGAATTTACAATTAAAATAAAATAAAAAAATCAAGTAAAATCTGATAAGTAAAATTTTCCAGTGAAAGGAGAACACACCTTTTTGAAGACAGCCGATTTTCAGAATTTTAGTGAAATAGCCTCTCAAAGTTAGCGCAAAAAAAGTTAAGAGTGCCTCTGTTGATGAACTGTTAATCAAATGGATAATCATTTTCTGTTTCTGCCCTCTTCCAGCAAAGCCCTGAGAACTCACTGAGACCACAAATTCCACATGGACACAAGATGGAAGAGAGCACAATGGCACACTACAGGCCATGATTGAATATAAGGTGTTGGACCTAAAACCTAAGCAGTAGAATACACAATAAACCAATGTAGTTTTTATAAAGACTAAAAAGAACTGATAGCAGAAAAAGTGACAAGTGGGAAAAAAAGAGATTCATAGTTTTTTCATACTTGTTGGTTTGACGTTGGTGCTGTATAACCATGTTTTTCTCATGAATAGTCTCGAGCAATGCAGTTGCCAGTGACTTCAGGTCCGATATAGACTGTGGGGTGGCTGGCAAGCTGCATCCGTTGTCTTCCGATAACAACTCCTGAACTGAAAGATTTCACAAAGTCACAAGAATGAATATAGCCATTTCAGAAAGTGAAAGCAATTAATACAAAAGAACAACCTGGATTCTTCCTGGATTCAATAGGGAGTGCTCAAAATGACATACAGTACTGGTATTTCCAAAAGAATGAGTAATTAAGTGATAATGGCCTTTTCTTTTTCTATCTAGCTTAAGCGTCAGGTCTGGTGTTGTTCAGCCACAGCTGCAATTTGGGGCAGTCATTCGAGTTCTTTTGTTCAGAACATTATTTTTTTTTGTTAGGGAAATCCACATTGTACTAGAGAATGCTTTCAAATCAGTTTCAACAACAAAGGAATTAAATGTGCAAAACACCTAATATGCTCTTGTACTGAGCCATTTTTTAAAACAGTGGTTTAAAATTGTATGACTTTTCAACCAGCCATGCCATGCATCATCTGAGTCCTGCTTTTTCCTGGTGAGGGCCCCAGGAACTCAGAGACTGTCCTACATGTACAGAGCACAAGGCAGGACAACACTTTGGATGGGACACCAGTCCATCACCTGTTACAGTACATGTCATACACAAAGGGACAATTAAGAGGCACCCATTAACCTAGTCAAAATGTCTCTGGAAGGAAGAAACTAAAATTCCTGGAAAAAAGCCATATGGGTGGTATAAGATCATGTTAATGCCATATGGAAAGCCATCACTTGAAGTCTGCACTGAACTCAATATACTGCCACGGCTGGATTTTGTACACAGTTGCTAATTAACTGCTGGCTAAAATTATAGGTGCTACCCTGTTCCTGTCTCCAAGAGCTGTGATGTCATTTGTTAATGTCATTGTCTATGTCAATGTTATGTAATCTGTTATATAATTTGTCATGTGAAGAAAACTTACAAGTAAACATTTCATTGTGCTCAAGTACATATGACAACGAACTTGAACTTCAGATTGGAATCAACATCAGGACCTAAGGGCTATGAGGAAGCAGTAGTAACTACTCTGTCTTACATTCACCCTCTCTTTTTAATTATGCGTGGCAAACCCTACCTTGTTTAGCAGAGAGAACTCCAGTGAGGGCACTGCTATTTGATTTGCTGTTCATTTTGGAATTCTTTCTTCTCTCAAGTGCACTCTGCAACGTTAAATAGGAATTTCATTCAGACAGTCAGCAGTATTAAGCTACTTCAAGTGTTACAGTTGTATTAACATTTGAGAAATACTGTATAATGTTGCCTAAGGAACCTGCAAGTAAGTAAAAAAGTAAGGATTCTGCTTCACTTGTAAGTTTGGCATTTTTCAGTTTCTCCATTATACTGTATGAATTTATTTCTCTAATAAAGACAAAAGAAGGAATTATATCAACTGGTTAATGATATACTGTAGTTCAGACCCATCCTTAGAGGGCAGGCACAAAGTAGGACCCAGAACAGGATATACAGTAATTCCTTCATGGACCTCACACTCATACAGTACACACAAAGGTACATTTAAAAATGCCAATTAACTATTATTCTCCTCAACATTCTATTGATCAGCAATTCTAGGTTATCTAAAAGGATTATTCCTCTTAATGTGTAATCTTATTGGTTTATCCACATTCTTTGTTTTCCCCAAACAAATTAAAATAGAGTCACAGATATAATTTTTAGATGAACAGCATGGATAAAAAACAGTGATCACCACTCTGTCCTATATTTCCATATCATCCTGACATGCATACAGAAAACAAAAACACAAATACTGGAGACAAGTCAATAATGCAGTGAAACTGTGAAAATAGTATTTTACAGAATCATTTTACCTTGTACTTCATAACATTAGTTTTAAGCAAGTTGACCTCTTCTTGGAGTTGTTTAAATCTTTCATGTAGATATCTGAAAGAAAAGCAAACCCACTGTAGGTACGTTTATTATATTAACTAATTTTTAAATATTCTTCCTTCCTGCACAACAGGCAAATATTAGGGTTATAACCACACTGTGAAGGAATGCGTTCAGTTTATGATGGTCAAAATGGGAAAATATATGGACCCAGAATAGAATGCATGGTAACAATTTATGTACAGTATTTTCTGCTTGACACACAAACATTTATTTAGTTGTAAGATTAAGCAAATTTAAGGAGGCGGTACCCCAAATTCTGTAATAAATCAATAAAGAAAAAATAATGAGAAAGAGGCACTTAATAAAATAAAGAGAGTAGAATCTAACTAAAGAGAGATACAATTAATTATAAACAAAAAAAAACAGGAAATTCAAGATGTACATAAAATAATGCTGCTCCATTATATAAAACCTTACAAAACTTTTGTTTGCATGACACAGGCTGAGTAATGAATCAAGAAAATAGTTCATATTAAAAAGTATTAGCCAAGACAAGGCAAAGCTATTACACAAACTGGGAACATGTCAGATAAACAAATAGCTAGGACCTGATGCTATTCTACAAATTGCGGTGAAACAAACTATATATAGATATATTATCTATAAGCAATTAGCAAAAGTTTTCCATCAGTTTCTCAAGACAATGGTAATACCCCTGGAAATTATGAATGTACTGCCCATCCAATAAAATTGCCACAAAGCTGAAAACTTTAATTACAACTAAACAAGAAACAGCAGTAATAAATACAAAATATGTCATATGGTACATTAGATATGTAGAAGGCTTTTTAATAAAGCTTTAAAAAACTAATTTTAAAATGTCATGTGGTTTGCAGTAAAGAAAGTCAGACAGAGAAGCTAATTTCATAGCCACTGTGCACAAGCTTTGGTATTTTTCTGCATCCACAAGTTGCCACAAATGTGCAGCAGACTGACGTGACTTCAATTGGATTTTATTTTGAAGAGTGACAATTTCCATCTCCAGGGTCACAGAACAGATTTGACCGTATACCCATCTGCTCAGAAATGCCAATAAAATATCCACCTCCATGAAGGAGTTTGAAATGAACAACACACAGGGCTCAGGCTGTAAAAAATATAGTGAAACTGGTCTCAAAATCCTCACCAAGCCAGATTTTGTAATCTCTGATTTTACCATCTGCAAACAACATCTTGTGCTTTTTCAAATAATGAGCTACTCTAAATGATGCTACATGGTCATTTCCTAATTTGCTCAGTAAACAAAAATTTCTGCCTTTGCAATGCAATTTTTACCATGTTCCCCTTTTCAGACCACAGACCACCTAATGGGAAAACTAATTTTAAGTTCTTAAGAACCATCCTATTCGACAGATATACAGTAGACACACACTTGTTTTTGATAAACAACCTTTACTCCCCAATGACAATAGGTCTTTTGTTTTTCTATGATGTACCTGCCTCAGTGTTCACGATGATTCAAATGGCTGAAAAGAACAATAACTGGAATTTTGTTTACTCTTAACAGATGGCATTTATCATTTTATAATTCCTACAATGCAGCTGAACTTTCATTTTGTTTAATATTTGCCTGGACCATTTCTGTCTGTTACTTATCAACCAGTCAAAGATAAAAGAGATGAAATAATGTCAAATCAAATAATAAGAGTGAGATTAGTTCATGACAAGCTATGGTGGAAATAATTATACAGTATAATGTGGTTTATGTAGTACCAACAGTTTTTTTCAGAAATCATTTTATGATATACTCATTGACAGGTAGTGAGCGATCCGTTGGCTATTTCTCGCTTAGCTTCTTGACAAAATCATGCTAAAACATGACGATGTTGCTATAGCAATGCTCCCAACGATTCCGACTCCAGCTGTTTAAAAGTGTATAAATTATAACATATATTTTTTGTCTTTTACATGCTTTAGCATGCATTCTTACTTTAGAAGTATGTTATTTCCATTGTTCTAGCCAAACAATGGAGTGCAGTCACTGCTTGAGGGTACAGCTCAAAACTGAAGCTACAGTACCTGGTTTACTATTGTGTTTGTACACTGTGGGGGACACTTGAGGTAATATATGCCACACACTATAAGCTAGTGTATTATTACACTGGCCTGCCTGTCGTTCTTTTGCCAAATATGCTTATATTGTTCTCAAGACCTTTGTGAACTCTCAGCTTATTGTTTTCAAGATGTAAGGACAGTGATATACTATTCCAAATGCTCTTTACAACATGTCTGTCTTACTATGCAGATATTCCAGCCACTATATTAGCACAGGAACACGATAGTTTTACTGTCAGATAAAGTCTACATTTAACCTTTTTTATTCTACATTATACAGCTTGTGACATTTGGGAAAGGTTCTTTTCTCACAGACGTTAATACTGCTGAAATATTCCTACAACTGAAAAATCAGAAAAATCTATTGTCCACGCCACTGATTACTAAACTGTGATCACATCTGATAACATTCTCGGTTTCCTCCAC
Source organism: Lepisosteus platostomus (assembly GCF_059453375.1). Taxonomy (NCBI): domain Eukaryota; kingdom Metazoa; phylum Chordata; class Actinopteri; order Semionotiformes; family Lepisosteidae; genus Lepisosteus; species Lepisosteus platostomus. Next base: position 16,358,196 of record NC_142611.1, read on the forward strand.
ATTAAACAAGTAACTAAAGGCATAGCCCACATCTGTGCCATTCTTACACTGCATGCAGATTGCTTGAAATGGAACAGTTTTTTTATTTGAGCTGAACAATCTATGGTTAGGTTGAGATCATATGGATTTGCAATCAGGCTTCATTAAAACAGTTAAACGTCTATATACAACCCTTCATCAACTTCATCAGTTGTGTAAACCAGCATCAAGTGTTCCTTCCAATTTGCTATTTCTAGAGATCAGCGAAGCCCAGTTTCACCTTTTTGCTGGATGCCTTGTCTTGGGAACAACTAGTTAAAACTGTATGTCAATATACTATCACCAGTTCAGGTGGGTAGCTGCGTCAGCATGCATAGGCTGCAAAGGAACAAGTAATAGGTTTATTCCATGCTGAAAAAAAAATAAGAAAGAAAACACAACGCTTCGGTCGTGGAGCCGACACCTGAAAAAGGCTCCACTGCCGAAACGTTGTGTTTTCTTTCTTATTTTTTTTTCAGAATGGAATAAACCTATTCCTTTGCAATATACTATCACCTTCCTTTTTTGTTAACAATAACACAACATATCAGTCTAAGATGATGACATACTGTTACGTATATTGCCCCTGCCTCATATGCTATTTTTAAGGATGAAGGTGCCTTCTCATGCTACAAATAGTGCTCAAGGATTTTTTTCAGTTTTATGTGAGATGTAGTCCTGCCTATAATTGAATCATCACACATACTTAATTGCAACTTTGCATAAGAAAGATTCACAAAATCTCAAGAAAGATTCATAAAAGATACAGCATTCTTACATCACACCTTCCATAATCAAAAACTTCCATCAATCCATCCCTTATCCATCCTATAAATGGTTGCAGAAAACTGGACACTAAGACAGAATCATGGGACACAAAGTGGAACTACTGTATATCCTGAACAATGACCATCATAGGGCACGCACGCACGCACGCACGCACGCACACACCCACGCACGTTCAAATCAGAGACAACACTTAATCTAGATAGCTTTTCTGAAGCCAGCTGGGAACCAAAGCAAGTTGTAGAAACATGTATACAGTGGAAAGCATGTAAAATCCACACAGGATGCTCTAGTCTCAAATCAAACCCAAGACTCAAGACTCGTAGGACAGCACTAACAACCATGCCAATGCACCATCCTAACAGAAAAGCCTTACATGTTATTCCCCTTTCTGTCTTCTACTTTGGAGCAATAAAGGAGCTCACGTTTGAACAAATAGAATGAATTAGGATGGTCTTTGCTCCTTGCTGGACTTGCAATTTTAAAATGAGTCCAAAGTTCCGAACTGTTTTTTTGTTTTGTTTTTAGACTCCCCCACACCCCATAGGGCTGCTTAGATACCATTTCTGTCTTACATCTGTCCTAAAGAAGAAATCTCTCAATATTACCAAACTGCTGTAACCAGTTTTGACATCACAGTTTAAGGTGTAAGAGGTATGGAAAACTACATATCAGTGGTACTCAGCTCTGTATTTCAAGTGTTGTATGTCAATTAAGGAACTAATTATCTCAATGCAGTACAATCTAAACAGAATAAAAGACAAAAGATCTTTTCACTTGAGAGAGGATCAGCAACCTGGACAACATCCCTTAAAAATTCTACATCTCTAGTTTATCTGAGTTACCTGCACAGCATTTTTGGTATTATGGTTTACTAAGCTGAAAATCACACAGAAGGATAAGTTTCAGGAGAACTATCCCAGAAATGGAATGACAATGTATCTTTCCCAGAGTCAATTAAATTGCCCAGCTTAGTACTCCTCCTTTGTATATACACCTGCTCTAAATGAAGTCAGGCACTGCACACAGACAAAAACAAACAAATGTGTGATAAGTCTGATAAGTGTAAAGAAGTGGGAACACAGCTTTTGAAGCATGTGTAACCATTGTTCTTTAAAGCAGGTGAGTTTTAGAATAGCAGAAGAAAGAAACAGTCCTCCTGAGCAGTTTTCTGAATCACCTTTTGTGGAAAACCAAACATTAGAGTTGTTAATTATTTTGGCGGTAAACAAACACTCAAAAACAGAAACTGAACATAAAATTCTAGTTTTATTAACCTGAGACTGGTTTACTGAACTAATGTACTAAAATGTGAAGCAATAAAAAAAAATCTTTATATGGTTCTTTGTGATTGTCTTCCATAACTGTACCCTCTCATTTTAAAATGTTCTGGTTTCAGGTATAAGGGTGACAGTGGCAAAGATCATGTTCGTCTGGAAGACAGACCTGTTCTCCATGCAGAGTGCGTCCACATCAATGATGCGATTCTCATGACCTCCAAGAATGTGGTTGAGCTCTAGGTTTAGCCGGTTGACTTTCTCCTGATAGAACGTTCTCTCTGCCTTCACATCCTGTAACTCATCTACTGCAGCTTTGAGGTTGTGTTCCAGCTCTTCATTCTACAGGAGGAGACAAATAATACTTTACGCCACATTAAACAGAATAGGAAAACTAACACACTAAAATGGTTTTGTAAAAAAGTAAAGGCATTTAAGAACAAAACATTCATGAACAAAAAAGTCAATCTGTACTTCTTTAAAATAATATTTTTGGAAAAGACACTGTAGAGATTACAACCATTAAGACCATAAACACTAATTAATTACAACTGAATTACTAAATATGGTTTTCACCTTTTTAATACATGAAAGAATAGACTGAGGAATTAAACATATTTCTTGTTTTATTAACTCCATTAGCAGGAGTTAGAAAATTGGAAGTATACTGTGCAGTGAAGAAGACATATTGCAAGATATTCTGTGAGGACAAAATTGAAACTCTATATGTCATTTTAACACTAACTTCATTGCAACACAGAGAAATATAAATATATTCTCTAAAATTCAATTAAGGCTTCTTCTGTTCAGGGAGTATACAGAAACTGCAGCACCTTTGATCCTACTGTAGATTATTAACAAAAGGTGCTACATAATACAATCCATATTCATGGATCTAATAATATAAAATTTTGTTTTGCATCTGGATTGTGGATTTACTTGACAGGAAACTGGATTTTTATTCTTTCAAAAAACAAAAACAGATTGACTTATTGCAGTATGAACTATCCACTAGGGAGAGCTAAAACCTTACAATTTAAATTAAGTATAACATAACATCACTTTATTAGCCCTATACAATTTCTTGCATTAGGAATTCATCTTTTCGCATACCCCAGCTTGCTTTCCATGAGGAAGGAATAAAGGAATAAAGGAATCATCTTTCTAGAACTGGCATAATAACAGCTGTCAGCAGATTGTAATTAAAACAAGCAACATGGGCCTCCATGAAAAACAACTGATCATGGCTGGCCCATGAACCTTTGCACTCTCGTGCTATAATGAAATACATCCATCGCATACATTATGGTGTGTATCAAAATGAGGAGTCTTTCAGAAAGAAGCACGGCAGCCTCCATACTTGTTCTCGTGCTTTCTCTAGCTGCTGAACAAGGTCTTCGCGCTCGTGTGCGGGAAAGTGGCGAGCTCCAACTTCTTCGTCACCCAGCCTCTGCTTGGCAATCGTCATGCGCAAGAGCTGAGGAGAAAACAAAGAGCATCTGTTCTTCGGAGTTTGCCAATTATTCTTTTATTGTGTTGGTTCAATGTCGGGTCATTCTATGTCAATTGTAAGCATTAAATGCACTGAATGGTCTAAGAATTCAGCACATCAGCTGATCCACTTAAAAGTGGCTCATACATTCGGTCTTACACCACTCTGGTAGGTACAAAGAATAGGACAGTCGGGTTTGTGCGTCTGGGGTGACGTTTACATAAGGTACTTTGGTATTTGGCATTGGTACTTGGCATGCCCTAAAACAAATACATTTTGGCAACATGTGGTGTTTACAAGAGTCTCTCTCTAATGTGAATTGTGGTGCTCCATTTCTAAGAGGTATGTGCGTTGGTAGACCTCTCTCTCAACTAACTATCAACAAAATCTTTTTTTTTCTGGCAATGATAATGCCAGCAAAGAAAACCATTTTAAAGGGTTGGCTAGAACCTGCTATTCTTTTCGCATCCGTTTGACTATACTATTTCTATGACATCTTGCTTCTAGAAAGATCCACAGCTCAGTCATCTCAAGCTTTCACTGTCACAGTGTCAACCTGGGAATTCTGCTGAAGTAACACTGTTATGTCATGTCAAGTTGTGGCTTAGTGTGCCTCATGGAAGTCAATACTGCATTTTATTTTATGATGTATTTTCCCTCCTGTTCTCTATCAGGAAACTTGTTTTATGAGAATCATGCAACTATTGTCACTTGTTCCCACACCTCAGGGATTTAAAATTAAAATTGAAAATAAAGAAATCTTCACCAAAAAAAAACAACAAACTTGAATGAACACAATCTGCAGAAATGTAAACATCTAGGGCTCTAAGCAGCTCAAACAGAAATCTCCTTAGCCAGCTGTGACCAGGATTCCTCAAATGGCGTCACATTCTTCAGTGAAGCAGAGATTGGGTGGCCTTCAGTGGGCCTGTGTACTCAGTTTGCAGAGCGATAGCAACTCCTGTGGCTTGTCAGGTCTCACTAGGCTAGTACTGATAAAAGAGGCATCTATCTTCCCTCTGCTGATTAGGCTGTGTTGCTGGCAGAGTACACAGGGTGAACAGCCTGACAAATGCACATATCAGAAGAAGCGTCTGTAGATTTGCTCTCCTACAGATGTACAAGGGTCATTGCAGCCAGCAAACCGAATCCCAAATCCCTTTCAAATGGTGAGAGGTGTGGGCTGGGGACAGGCTATAACAAATAATTGGTCATTCTTACATAAATCTCTAAGAATGTGTTCCTTAAAATGGGAAATAAGTATGTGATTTTTATATATACTGTACAACCAATTTGGAACCACCAATTTTTTGGAGACACCCTACACTAGCAAAGCCATGCAGGAAAGAATAAAATATACTAACATGCTCCTTCAACTTCCCAAGCTGTAGAGGTATTGATTATTTGACGTAGCTGCAAGCTCGACAGTGCCTGAGAAAGTCTGCAACAATTGGAGGACTAGCATGAGTGCAAATCGGTAGATTAGATTTGCGAGATGTGCGCCAGCACTTGGAGAATACTAGGCCAGTCAGATAGTGACTTGATCCAGCTAAGAACAACCAGGGAGTGCAGAGTAGCTCCTTGTTAGAGCCCTTCTAGAGGCCCTTGAAACATTTTAAAATTTGGGCAGTTCCATTTGATAAATGCATTACTATTCTTCTTCACATTACACACAATTCATATTGTGTCATTTCCTTTGCTCAGGAAAAAAAATAACAATAATTATAAAAAAGTTAAAAAAAACAACATGGCAAAAACAAAAAATCTGGTTTGATTCTTGGTTGGTATTTTTCCCAAGGGGGAAAGTGCTCGCATATGCATGTTTTCTTCCAGGTGGTTGTCTGAGGCTGTGATTTATGGATCAGTGTAGAAAGATGGGAGGGTGTACCTTGTTATCCCCTTGGGCCTCTGCCAGCCTCTGATTCAGCTCCTTGATTTCCTCGGCTAGCTGTTTACTGCGTTCCCGAGAATCTCTCAACAGCTGGGCAAGATTCACCTGAACAACAACAGGACACACTTTCCCAAATGGTAGTAGTGGGGCTCTTAACAGGTTCCCCTCTTCAGCAGACTTTGAATTTGCAACACAAAGCAACAATCAGCAATTCCGCTTGTACAGATGTTCCTGCATTGCTTGGTTTGTTTCAGAGAACTTTTTGTTGGCAAAGCCTTAAAAGCCAATTATGTATTGATGAGTCTAAACGACTTGTTTCCCCAATCAGTACATTCAGTCTGCTTTAATCTTTTAGATGATGAAAAGGAAGTGGCTAATGAAGATCAAAATGAGCACACTCAGACAGAGTGGAATGTGGAATTCTTCACAAAGAAAATAACATTGAACTTTAGATTTTTCTTAGCTACAGGGAAATATCAAATTTGTTAGAGCTCTGTGAACATGCAACAGTCAGGATACACAGACAACTTATCATATCAGACACTATAATATAAATGATGCAGTATATTTAAATTTCAGAAAGCTTTTGATAAACCTTTTCATGAAAGATTCTTCCACCCATCCCATCTTCCATCCATCCATCTATTTGCTCGATTCAATACAGGGGCAGAGGGGAGCCGGAGCCTATCCCAGCAAGTGCAATATCCCCTGGACACAAAGCCAATCCATTGCAGGGTGTACACAGACATAAACATGCACACACTCACACCAGATTCACATACAGTACATGGATGTCTTTGGACAACCCATGTGAACATGGGGAAAACATCCAAACTCTACGCAGACAGCACCCCAGATCCGGAACTGAACCCAGGGCATGTTAACCAATGCACAAGTCCTTCATAAAAAATTAACCCTCAAATTGTAAGTAATAAGCATAGATGGAGAATGACCAGTTACAAACTAAAATAAATGTTCAACTCTGAAGGGTTAAAGGAACTAAATATTTTTTAGTCTAAAAAAATAAGTCTATGAAGGGACCATACTCCAGTATTCAAAATCCTCAAAGTTATTGATGAATGTAACCCTATGGACTTCTTCAGAATCAACAGTAAAACACAAGCTAGAGAACGCAAATGGCAGCTAAGAGGGAGTCCTTCTAACACTGAAAACAGAAGTCACAGTACATAAAGCTTTCTTTTTCCTGCTACCACTCAGTAAACAAAAACACAAAAACAAGAATGTCCACCGTGTATCCTAAAACATTTGCTTAACATGCCTTTGATCCACAACATACCTGGTTTCTTTTTTCTGGTGGTAAGGTAGGATCCCCATCCTGCAAAACAGAATTTCATAGCTGTAACAATTATTTTAACATAATGATACTGTTATTAGCACAACGTTACTCACACAAGAGCCATTCAATGTCACTCCTGTTACTCACACAAGAGCCATTCAATGTCACTCCTGTTACTCACACAAGAGCCATTCAATGTCACTCCTGTTACTCACACAAGAGCCACGCAATGTTACTCCTGTTACTCACACAAGAACCACGCAATGTTACTCCTGTTACTCACACAAGAGCCACGCAATGTTACTCCTGTTACTCACACAAGGGCCATTCAACGTTACTCCTGTTACTCACACAAGAGCCATTCAATCACAGTTCCTACTAATCCCCATGCTGCACCTATCAAGAACTACTTGGATTCTTGTGGTCCATGTGGAGAGTCTATGGAGGCAGTCATGATTGAAAGGGGGATTCCATATATACCCAAGAACCAAGACAAGCCTGAAAAGCAGGGGGGGGCGCAATGCTAAAGCAGTTCTGCATCTTACACATCTAACAGGCAGAGTGGATGAGGGGAAGATAAATCTTACAATGAGCTCTCTGTACTTTTTCTTCAGGCCTTGGTGCCGCTCCCTCAACTGGTTGGCCATCAGTTTGTACTGGTCTCGCTCCTGCTGGCAGGTGTCCAGCTCCTTGGACAAGATAAGCAGAGCTTCCTTCTTGCTCTCCAGCTTCCTTTTGCATATCAGGAACTAGAACAGGAGATAAGGAGAGTTTTTAAAACTGGTGTTGTAAGGAAATCCATAGCTAAAGCATGAGTTTGCAGGCAGACTATATTTACTTACCGTATGCTATAAGCAAAAGAAAAATCAGCACATATTGTACTGTAGAGCTGTCAATACAGAAGAATACACTTCTTCAAGTTTTAAGGAATTTCTGATCAGTGGATCTTTTCCTTCCACTAATAGTCAAGTAACGACATTCAGTAAAAAAACAACACTCCATTTTAAGAGCAAAATGAAAATCGATCAAGCTTCAGCATCTGAACAACATTATGTCTAAACTACATAAAAAAGCAAGCAATTACTCTTTTGATATCTGAAACTGCTTTCACAATCTTTTACTGTATGTGAAACATTTCATGCATCTTTCCATTTACACTAATTGCAGATGTTATCTAAGGCTGTGTAATAGCCATTATTGCTAATTACTCACTCAGATTCAAGCTACAGTATAGAGCCGAAATGTGACACAAACAGATGTCAGTACACTTAAAAAACTCTTTAATAGGCAAAGCCATATTTGATTGAACACTGCTAATCTCTGGAGGTAATAGAAACTTAGATTAAACACAAATATACTGTAGATTGGAATGGACACTAATTAATTCCCTATCCTTCAGTTTTACAAACACAACATAACACAGACACTCATGTCGAACCTGATATTTACACTAATGGCGCTTAAATACATAAGGTTATTCAACACTCGCACTGTTTTAGAGCAGTTTTGAATTACTTTGCTGTCAAACACCCAAGCAAGACTTTCTGTCCTGACATGTCAGCTGAAGACAACTGGGTTATTAGACGTCATCTGCATTTATTTAAAATAATGTAAGTGTAGGCTTACACTGAAAACTGGGACCTAAAAGTTTTTGTATTTGATAAAAAAATAATAATTTGGACACACAAATCTAGATCCTACAAAAGAATTGTAAACACTGTAATTTTTAGATTCTCTCCTTCTTAAATATCAAAACCATTCCACGGCCACTACCTACGTCTCCTAGCACATATTCAGCATATGTAAAATCAACACGATTTATTGAACATGCTTACAATTCCTGATGCAGGACACCAGCAGCTCATCTGTCTAACAAATATAATTGTAATTTTTCTAATATTTATATTTGAAAACAAAATCCAAAAGTATACATTCTTTTTTAATTTTACCATTTGCTTGCCTGGAGTTTCTTCAGTATATCTAGTGAAGATCATATGATTACATATGAAATGTTCATAGAGTAAATAATTCTGAGTATTTCAGAATGATCATAATGGGTTTGTCAATTTACACCTCAAAGAAACCCTGAAAGAAAAAATAAAACTCACATATGGTCAGTTATTGCCTGTTTCCTCGTGTGTTTCAATATTCAGTGATGCTTCCATAAAACTGTGCTCTTAATGATGCAAATATGAAAATTTCAAAGAAATGCATATCGTTTGAGATCTAGAATAAAGCACACTGTGAGACCTCACAAATAAAAGTAGTGTGCTTCAGCTTTAGATAGAGTCCTTATGCAAAACATTTGGAATAGCTCTTACTGATCATGCAGAATAGGGCAGAAATGAAAGCTTCAGAACCTACATACTCAGTGATTAATGGTTACTAATGATTCTCCAGGGAGAATCATTAAGAAACTCTTCAGACTGGTACCCTGCAGCAAAATATTTTTAGAACTGATTCAGGATAAATGAACACACACACAAATTGACAGGTATGCATATTGTCTTTCATCTTTCTCCATAGATTGGCCGTTTGATACTTACTGGATACAGGGGAGTTCTTAATTTCACAGTCATGTGAACTGTAAGAGTCCACATAAATTTGCAGCTGCGTAAAGTTGGCCCTTCTACAAACAGTACAAACGAGGAAACCCGCCGCATATGTTAGTGTTCTGTTTGTACCGCTGAAAGCAGCTTCCTACATAGCTGCTTTCATTAATGAGATATAGTCCCATATTTTGGGGGGTAACTGTGTGACTTTGTACAATGAACTTGACCACTTGTAACACAGTCTGAGCAGTTCAGGCACTAAATTACTGTATGAGAGGAGAATTATATCTGCAATTCACTTTCTCTGTCTGGGAGAGTGGGTTGGAGATTTTTCATTTAAATAATGTTTTCTGTGCATTATCTCAGTTGAGAAAGCAGCACAAACTTCTTTTCAACAGCACAAACAGAGCACTAACGGATGCAGTGGTTTTAATTGTTCATGCTACTGGTATGGGGGCCAATTTCACAGAGCTGTCTCAACCACAAGCACGACTAAATGATAATGCTCCACAAGCACAACAGATCAATAGGTGTCATTTGCATGACTGTTTTTAGAAACATGAAGTGTGTAGTTTTTGGACATGGACTAAAATGTTATTTGGAAATTATTCTGATCAAATTGCTTGCTTATCTATCATTGATGTGTTGGAAGCTTGACTAAGTCAGTGAACTGCCACTCATTAGCGGGAATGTTCAGAGCCAGCAATTTTTTCAACTTGAAAAAAAAAAACATTTTTAGCAGCCAGATAGTCAGCCAGTGATAGGTCACAATCTAGGAGATCACAAGTCATATTTTCACACTGCCAGTTCCACTGTGACAGAAACATCAGGGATACAACAACAATCCGTGCATCAGCAGTTCAACTTTGAGGAGACAGATAAAAAAGTCATAGTTTGCTGGCCTGATGACCACACAACGTTCATTAACACAACAGAAATGACGCTGCCTCTGGTGGACTAGTTTGCAGTGGCAAGTGACGGATTAAGATTTTGTGAAGACCACCCTGCTAGATGTCAGTAGCTGTGATGCAAATGTTCAGAATGATTTGCTAATTGTTGTGTACAACAGATCAATTAATGCAGAGCCATAAGTTTATTTTGATACTCAGTACTAAAAAACAAATACAT